>NW_026576563.1:0-87691 GCF_028641065.1 Leucoraja erinaceus
GTGGGTCCACTGTGATGGATGTTTGTGTGAATTAAATTGTGTGTATGTCTAGGAAATTGTCTTTGTTTGTATGGCTGTGGAAACAGAATTTCGTTTGAGCCTCACTGGGGCTCAAATGACAATAAATTGTATTGTATTGTATTGTAATACTGGCTACCATTTTTTGGCTCCAGCGGTGCTCCAGCCCGTGGGGTTGCTACGAAGCGGTCCACCACACCCAACAGCTGTTTCTGATCCTGCACCCCATGCATACTCCCGATTTTGTCCGCCTGCCCCATTTCCAGACCAGCCCTGCCATGGTCACCAATGCTAGCCTCCTGCTCCAGCCCGTGGTATGAGGGTAGCAAAGGGCAGTGCCTGACAGGACACTATGGAGGAGGTACCTGTCCTGTCTCGCCGGGAGCGCTGCTGTTCCCGGTGGACCATCTCCTCCAGGAGCTGCTAAATGCAGCTCAGGCGGCTGTCTCTCTTCTGCTTTGGTGGAGACATGTCCCCCTCCGACGAATCGGAGACGACCGGCCGTTTGGCTTCCTGGCCGCTTTCCCAGTCCGCCGTGCAGGCTCTGGTGAGACTGAGCTTGGCTCGGTCTCAGGGATAGCGAAACCGCTCTGAGAGCGACGCTGCCGCCGGTTGCTGCCCCGCTGGTAGAGTTGGAGCGGGGCAGTTTTTCTTTGAGGGTTTTCTGCGTTGTGTTCCTGAAACCTGCAAAAAACACAACTGCGGACTTCCGGCGGCGTCATGGAGAATTAAGGCGCGGCATTGAGCTTCTCTCCCGTAAAAAATTGTAAAAGCCGTTTTAAGTCAGCACCGATTTAAAAAAAAACTCACCGAAGTAGCCTGGTGTTGTGTAAGGGTGATATCATCAGAAGAAGACGTGAAAATCGGGGAGATTAATGGTGAAATCAGGTGTTTAAATGAGTTTAAATAAGCAGAGATAATCGTTCAAGGGCGCCAGAGAAAAACACTATCAGCCTTCAGCTCGAGAAAGTATTGGATACTCTGCAAACGACAGAAGAAGGTTCAGAAGAAGAAGATTCATACAGACAAGGGTCTCTGTTTGAAATGGCAACAAAAGGAGACAAGAAGGAGAAAGAAGTGAAGCAATTGCTTTTAGATATGAATGCTACAATTAACATTACACTGGAGAAGATGCAAAGTATGGAGTCTCACATGGAAAGTAACAAGCAGAGTATGGAGGCTAGCATGGAGAAACTTTCTCAAAAAATTGATAATACTTGCAGTGAGTTAAAAGAACTGAAAAAGCAGAATAAGGAATCTGATAAGAGATTAAAATCAGAGTGTGTCAGAATTGAAAATGATTACAACAAGAAATTTAAAGGTGTAAAGGATGATTTCGGAAAGCTGGATGACATAATGGAAGAGATGGAGAATGGGATAACAGAGATTGTCTCGGAAATAAAGAGTTTGAAACAATCACAGAAAACTGAAGAGGAAAAACTTGGAAGAATGACTGATAAATGTCTGGACCTGGAATCAAGAACTCGGAGATATAACTTGACGATTCTTGGAGTAAAGGAAGGACGTGAAGGACATGAATCTCAAGCATGTACTTTCGTTACTGATTTGCTCAAAGATGTCTTTGAACTGTCAGAAGAACCAAGAATAGACGTCGCTAACCAAGTTGGGTATGTTGCAAGAGGAAAAAATTATTCAAGACAGATAATCGTGAAATTCCGTGACCTCTTCAGTGGAATTTATATTGAAAAAGATCATTCATGGCAAGAAGCTAACGTACCGTGGGGATAATGTGCGAATATTTCGCGATTACTCTCCTGAGGTAGTCTAGAAAATGAGATTGTTTACACCGGCAAGACACACTTTGAGGGATGTCCCGGGAGTAAGATATGGAATTTACTTTCCCGGAAAAATGAAGGTATCTTATAACGGCATTGAACGCTTATTTGCAGAGCCCGGAAAAGCTTTAAAGTATGCAGAGGACATCGTTAAGAAAACATCGGGGCAAGCTGCCGACAAAGAAGAAGATTGAACTTTTTACAGAGCTTTGAACTGATTAAAATGGCCGAGCTAACCAGACAATTAAAAAGCTTATCTCGTTGGAATGTGTTATTCAGAGAGCTTGGTTATATTCAACCTTGGATGAAAAGCTCAAAGTTTAACCCCTTGGCACCTGCCTGTACGGTAGTTAACCCTTTGGTACCGGCCTGTATGATGTATGGTAGTTATAGAATGGGATATTATGTAAGAATTCTGGGGGGATATATATTGGAAAGTTTAGATTAGATTAAGATTGGATAATTGGAAGGACATATATACTTATATAATCGTGTATATGTTGTGTTCTATATTTGTTTTGGGTTTTTGTTTTACTCCTTATGTCTCTTCCTGATTTTTTTTTGATTTTTTATTTTTTCTCTCGGCTGTCACGCACTGGTTTGATAAACTCATATAAGAAAAGACAAAATATGAAACGGTATGTAACTTTTTATGAGGATTCACCAAGGGGGAGGAGCTCAATGTATAACAACATCACGGAGGTCGATACATTTTTTGCCATCATTGATGGCTATTCGTCCTTAAGGTATCTTCCCTTAGATACCTTAATAGCACCTTTTTTTTTAAAGCACAATCAAGATTTTTATCTGTTTAATTTTTTTGAAAGTAATTGTATATCACATTCTTTTTTTCTTTTTCTAAGGCACTTTACAAGAAGGAGATGCAACATAAATCTAATAAACCGGGATGACCACCCAAGTCCTAAAATTCTGAGGTATTTGGTTGCACCATATGATTCAGGAATATTACCCTGATTACAATGCAAGACGATAGACAAATAAAGAATGGAGGAATTACACTTTGTAGTTGGAATATAAGGGGTGCCAACGAACCAATTAAGAGGGGTAAAATTTTTGCCCAACTAAAATCGTTGAAAAGCGACATAATGTTTTTGCAGGAGACCCACATGAAACAACAAACACAAATAAGATTAAAGGCGAATTGGATAGGCCAAACATACTACTCCTCATTTACTTCTAAATCTAGGGGTACAGCTATTCTTATTAGGAAAGGTATTCCTTTTAAATTAAAGAATACTATATCAGATAAAGAGGGAAGGTATATTATAGTCTCGGGTGAAATTTATGCAACCCCACTAACTTTGATAAATATTTATGCTCCGAATTTTGACAACCCCCAATTTTTTGATAAAATTATTGATATAATATCAGAGTTTAATTACCAAAATGTGATAATAGGGGGGGACTTTAACTGTGTTTTAGATTCATATCTAGATAAATCATCAAAACAAAAGAAGAGTAATTTAAAATCTAAAACTAGGGAACTTCTAAATACATATATAAAAAATACTAATATAATAGATGTATGGAGATCTGCTAATCCAGTTGGAAGGGAATACTCGTTTTACTCTCCGGTGCATAAAACATATTCAAGAATTGATTATTTTTTAGTGGACATGAAATGAATGCCGTATACAAACAACCCAACATACCACATTAGTAGTACAGGTGCACAACCTTTTATCCGGTGTTCCAGAAACCGAAAAGCTCCGAAAACCGGCCATTTTTTCCAGATGTCGTCTGCGCACCAAAGCTCGCGTTTGGCGCCAAACTTGACCCAAAACGACCCACGGTCAACCCAGGTCTGTACTACTGTAGCGGCTGCCTCCTCCCCGGAGACCGGGGAGACACTTAAACATCTGTAAATCATTGCTTAAATGTTAGTCAGTTAGTTTGGAGGGCTTTTATGTGAAGGGGGGTGAAGGGGTAAACTTTAATTCTTAGTCCCCTACCTGGTCGGAGAGGCGGGGAGCGGTCAATGCATTACCGGGTCGCCGTGCAGTAAGCTCCGCAGCGCTGTGGCCGGTGGGGCAGAGGGCGGCGCCGGTTGTAGCTCCGACCCCGGCAACTCTACCCCTGGCTGCGAGGCGCTCCAAATCCAGCGCAGCCCGCGGCCGGACGCCCCAGCTCCACGAATGTCGGGAGTCGGCAGCGTCGTGCGGCAAGCTCCGGAACGCTGTGGCCGCCGACACACAACATCGCGGAGCGTCGCTGGATTTGGAGCCGCGCAGCCAGGGGTAGAGTTGCCGGGGTCGGAGCTCCAACCGGCGCCGCCCGCGGCCGGACGGAGTCCCCAGCTCCGCGAGGTTGGGAGTCGCCGACCAGGTAGGGGACTAAGAATTAAAGTTTCCCCCTTCACCCCGACTCCACCACCACCAAATAAAATCCCTCCAAACTAACTGACTAACATTTATGCAATGATTCTCCCGGTCTCCGGGGAGGAGGCAGCAGCTCCAGACTTTTCAAGCCGCCCGCGCTACCTACCTAATCTACGCTAAAAATCTTCCATTCTGAAATCCGAAAATGTCCGAAATCCGACAAGTGTCTGGTCCCAAGGCTTTCGGATAAAAGGTTGTGCACCTGTATCTCAGATCACTCTCCGTTGACATTCTCAGTAAAATTTGAGGGAATGCCGGGTAAAAATTTTTTTTGGAGGTTTAATACACATATTTTAAATGACGTGCAAGGCTATCAATATTTAAAACAACAAATGAAACTTTTTTTCGATACAAATGATATACCAGGTACTTCGCCTTCTTTATTATGGGAAACTTTTAAGGCATTTATGAGAGGAATTATAATTTCATATCAAAGTTTTCAAAATAAAAAGAATAAGACAGAACAATTGTTGTTAGAACAAGAAATCAGACAGTTAGAGTTGGATAATGCCAAAGATTCCACGACAGATAAACACAATAAGATAGTATTACTGAAATTTAAACTTAATCGAATTTTATCGGCAAGAGTAATAAGACTATTCCAAATTACAAAACAGGAACATTTTGAGTTTGGTGACAAGCCACATAAACTTTTAGCTCGCCAATTGAAAAAACAAGAAAGGGAAAATACTATAACCAAAATTAAATCAGAGAAAGGCGAATTACTAATACTACCTAAAGATATTAATAATACGTTTGCCCAATTTTACCAAAACTTATATACATCTAAAATTAAAATAGAAGATAGTAAAATAAAAAAAATTCTAGATAACTGTAATCTTCCAATACTGGACCCTTTGGAACAAGAGGAACTAGGAGCTCAAATTACAATCAAAGAAATAGGTGAAACAATAAAATCGTTGAAAAATGGTAAGACACTGGGACCAGATGGTTTTAATAATGAATTTTATAAAAAATTTCAGGAGATAACGGCCCCTTATTTATTTAATTTATACTCCCATGCTTTTAAAGAAAACAAACTACCTGAAACACTAACAGAATCAACTATTAAGCTTATTCCAAAAAAAGATAAAGATTTAGAAGATCCGGGCTCATACAGAGCTATATCACTTTTAAATACAGATCAGAAAATGTTAGCAAAGATTTTAGCAAGTAGATTAAGCAAATATATTAGTAAACTGATAAACCCTGATCAAACGGGGTTTATACCTAAAAGATACTCATTTAATAATCTGAGACGCCTGTTTAATATAATGTACTCGCATAAAGTAGAGGAAGAAGATATATCAATTATTTCTTTGGATGCAGAGAAAGCATTTGATCAGGTAGAGTGGCAATACTTATATAAAGTACTACAAAAATTTAATATGGGAGAGAATTTTATAACATGGGTAAAATTATTATATGAAAAACTGATGGCAAGAATTTTAACTAATAACATGTTATCTCAAAAATTTCAACTATCAAGGGGTAATAGGCAGGGATGTGCACTATCACCCCTGCTATTTGCCCTTATGATAGAACCCCTGGCTGAAAGTATAAGAATTCATCCGAATATTCAGGGCTATAATACCAGGGACTCAAAGAATAAAATCTCATTATATGCAGACGATATACTTTTATATATTACAAAGTCACAAACGAGCATACCAAATTTATTAAACTTAATAGAGGAATTTGGGTCTTTTTCTGGATATAGAATAAACTGGAACAAAAGCGAAATCATGACATTAAAACCTCAAGAACCTACACACTTACTGAAGTTCCCCTTTAAAATCGCAACAGAAAAATTTAAATATTTGGGTATTCAGATTACTAGAAAATATAAAGCATTATTCAATGCTAATTTCATACCTTTATTAAATAAACTTAATACACGGATTAAAATTTGGAAAACACTTCCCTTATCATTATTAGGTAGAATAAATGCAATAAAAATGATCTTCCTACCACAATTACTATACCTATTTCAGTCTATACCGGTATATATACCAAAATATTTTTTTTTTAAATTAGACTCTAACATTACAAATTATATTTGGGACTATAAATCACATAGAATCACAAAAAAACACTTATGTAAACCAAAAGAGGTCGGGGGACTGTCACTTCCAAATTTTATGTATTATTACTGGGCAGTGCATATTAAGAATATGATTTATTGGTTGGATAGTTCTACACAACAGACAGAATGGATAAAAATGGAGAAGGAGGATTGTCATCCTTGTAATATAGGAACGATCCCCTTTTCCCCAAAAAAACTGAATAACACAATATATAAGAAGAACCCAATTATATATGGTACAATAAGAATTTGGAAACAAATAAAATTATCTTTAAAATTAAGAAATCTATCACTGTTAATGCCAATAGCGAATAACCCTTTATTTAAACCATCTCTTATTGATAAGACATATAACCAATGGGAAAGTCTCGGAATTAGAAGGATCAGGGATATGTACGAAATGGGAAACCTACTATCATTCCAACAACTACAATTAAAATTTAAATTGAAAAACAACCAATATTTTAAATATCTTCAGATTTGCGACTTTGTGAAAAAATATATACAAGGATATCAAAAAGTAACTCCTGACTTATTGGAAGAAGCAATGAATATTGAAGCTGACTCACAAAAATTAATATCCTATTTATATAATAGTATTCTAAATATAGACCTACCATCGACAGAGGTACTTAGAGAAGAGTGGGAACGGGAATTAATGATAAAAATTACGAAGGTTAAATGGGAAAAATACCTGATATATATTCACAAATGTTCAATTAATGTAAGACATAATCTAATCCAATTTAAAATTGTACGTAGATTATATTATTCAAAAACAAGATTGAACAAATTTTATCCAAATATATCCGCCACTTGTGATAAATGTCTAGCCCAAAAGGCAACTATAACACACTCCTTAGTTTCCTGCATAAAACTTTATAGATTTTGGAATGATATTTTTGAAATACTTACAAAATTATTCAAGACAAGAATGGAACCTAATACTGAAATGATTATATTTGGTGTAATGGAAGATGGGAATAAATTGAACACATCTCAAAATCTATTCCTTAACTATGGTTTAATAATAGCAAAAAAATTAATACTTAAATTTTGGAAGGGTACATCAATACCAACGCTTAAAATGTGGATTGCAAGTATGTTGGACACCGCTCATCTTGAGGAAATGCGATTCCTCCTAATGGATAAATCAGACCAATTCATAACGAGTTGGTCTCCATTCGTCGTTTTTTTGGAATCATATGGTGCAACACAATTGTAAAAAATAACTGTTTCAGGACTGGACGAGGGTTGGTCAAGACTATAAATAATGATCTCCTTTTCTTTTCACTATTTTCTCTCTCAACTTTCTACATTTACTCGTTTTCTTTCTTCACACACTATATATTTCACATCTTTCTATCCTTTACTATCTAACTTCTTTTTCTTATTCTCATCTTTTTTCAATGTAACAAAATAAAAAAAAAGAAGTTGTACATAAAATGTATTATGAAAATATATATTAGGCACTTTGGTGCCATATAACTGTGCTTACTTCTAATAAAATAAAATATTAAAAAAAAAAAAAAAAACACAACTGCAACTCACCTCTCCAATGCCCAAGAGCCGCTCCTGCAGCTCAGGTGGCTGTCTCTCCCCCTCCTGTGTGGAGAGACGTCCCCGTCCGATGTCAGCACCACCGGCCGGTTTTGCATACATCCAGCCTGCTGCTCAGGCGCTAGCGGGCTGGGCTCGGTCGCGGTGTCGGGTTAGCGGACCGCCCGCTAAGCGGTCCTACCGCCTGTTGCTGCCCCGCAATGAGACGTTCCTCCGTCGAGCGGGCAGGTGCAGCGTTTTCCCCAGCCCGCTGCTGAAGTGCTGACGGGCTTGGTGCAGTGTCGGGTGCGGTGCGCTGGTCTCTCTCTGCACTCGGGCTGCTGCTCTCCTGCACTCGGGCTGCAGCGCACTCCACGCCAACACCTCATCGGCTCCGAATGGTCGGAAGCTTCCGCCCGCCCGCCTGCCTGCCTCAGCTGGCCAGCTCCTCGAGGGCGAGCGAGGACTGAGGGGAACCTCCAACGCAGTGCAAGCGCCGTCTTCCCGTTGTCACCCCTGTGGAGTGGTACCGGCACCGGCACAGCTCCCATCCATGGTCCGCCGTGTGTGCGGTCCTGGTGGCGCCTTTCCCCCCCCCCCCCCCGCGAACGGCAACACTCCTTCCCCGTAGTCCAAGGGGGCCGCTTGCATGCCCTGCGGGGAACAAGCAGACGCGAAGGGGCTGTTAAAATAAAGGTAAGTACTTACCTAAAGCTTAGTTTTTCTGGTTGTTGCGGGAGCCCTGTCTCCCGCCTGCCGCTGTTGCCTGCTGAAACGTAATGCCGCACATGCGTCCTGAGGCGGGTTTTTCACGTAGTCACTCACTTGACTCCGAAGTAAAATTATTAGTATTAACAGCGCAGCAAGCAATTGCTAGGCAATACTGAACACCAAAGATAGACACAAAATGCTGGAGTAACTCAGTGGGTCCGGCAGCATCTCTAGAGAATAGTAATAGGTGACGCTTCGGGCAGGGCCATCTTAATGCCTCGGCATGCTAGGCAGTTGCCTGGGGTCCCATGAGCATAGGGGCCCCATGCTAATCTATGTATTGTAGAATGTTATTGTAGAACATGAAAATGGAGAAGAACATCGCAAGTGCATGAACGTATATTTGATTCAGCATAAAGAGACTGGAAGTGTAGGGGCCGCAGTGCACTGCTTTGCCCGGGGGCCTATAATGCTGTTAAGACGGCCCTGGCTTCGGGTCGAGACCCTTCTTCAGAATGAAAGGGAAACTAGAGGAATGAAAAGGAACAGAAAAGATCAGAGCCCGCACTGATGGCCGCAATGGTCCATTGTTGGCTGTGGATGAGGTGATAACGAGGATATACGAACAGGAAAACTCGCAGGATGACCAGGGAGGTGGAGGGATGGAGAGAGGAATGCAAGGATTACTTTAAATGAGAGAAATCAATATTTGTACGTCGCGGGGACTCTTGTACAATTCAGATGTTACTTAAGTCGGAAACAGAAGTGCTACTAAGCATGGGTAAATTTACTATTCAAGGATGAGACCACGAGGGAGCTCCGACAAGGAGTCCAGATGACAGCTCCAAGGTGGAGACCATGCAGGGGGAGCTCTGATGTGGAGACCACGAGGGAGCATCCAGGAGAACAGCTGACTGGCTTGCAGAAATGGCCCCATGCGACGGCATTAGTGCACTGCTACCAAGACACGCAACTCGGAAATAAACCTAAGGGCTTAAAGAATGAGGGGGTTGCATGTAAGATCCTCGGGTAAGAGGGCGTGATGCTTGGAGCAGCTATGTGGAGGACATGACAGCCTACGGCATACAATGTTAATAGACGAAACGCATACTTTCTTACCAGGTTCACCAGACTGATTCCTGGGATGTCAGGACTGTCTTATGAAGAAAGACTGGATAGACTTGGTTTATACTCTCTAGAATTTAGGAGATTGAGAGGGGATCTTATAGAAACTTACAAAATTCTTAAGGGGTTGGACAGGCTAGATGCAGGAAGATTGTTCCCGATGTTGGGGAAGTCCAGGACAAGGGGTCACAGCTTAAGGATAAGGGGGAAATCCTTTAAAACCGAGATGAGGAGAACTTTCTTCACACAGAGAGTGGTGAATCTCTGGAACTCTCTGCCACAGAGGGTAGTTGAGGGAGTTAGATGTGGCCCTTGTGGCCAAGGGGATCAGAGGGTATGGAGAGAAGGCAGGTACGGGATACTGAGTTGGATGATCAGCCATGATCATATTAAATGGCGGTGCAGGCTCGAAGGGCCGAATGGCCTACTCCTGCACCTAATTTCTATGTTTCTATGTTTACCTGTTAAAAAACACCGAAATGGTCAATTTTTGCGTGGTAAATAATTGTGGAAATCGGGGTAACCGTGAGACATTTATCCTATAGAATTCCAAAAGTGAGGAGAAATTATGGTAGAGAGAAGCGACAGCTGAAGGGACAACAACAGCTAAAGTGGTTGGTGAATATTGGCCGTGCAGATATCAAGCTTGAAAATGTTGGGAATTATCGCGTTTGCTCACTGCATTTCATCAACAGTAAAGGGCCTGTCCCACGGCATGTGACCTGCATGCGGCAAGCGCGACCTGAAGGGCCGGTCCCACCAGCGATGTTGGGACCTGCTCCGCACAACTCCATACGGCTCCGGCGATCAAAGTGGGACCAGCCCCGTGAGGCCGTACGGCTCAAGCGACCACGTTAGGTCGCGCTTGCCGCATTCACCCGGGTGAAGCCAGGTTTCGGTGATGATCATAATACAGCAGTTGCGGACATATCGATTTCCGGCGAGTTGTACTTCCAGGTCATCCATTTTGTGAACCAGGGATCTGGCGTTGGAGAGATACAGGCTCTGTAGAGGTGGCTTGTGTGGTCGATTCCTTAGCCTTAGCAAAGTCCCGGACCTGCGACCTCACTTCTGCTTCCTCTCCCTCCTCCGTCTGCGCCGCCTCCTAGACCCGACAACAATCCACGGGGACCCCGGTGGTCTCGCTATGTCGCCCGGGATGTTATACTTGCGATGGAAGACACCCGAAACCGCAGTCTGGCGCTGGTCACCGATATCCGCGATATCCACGAGGTTCTGTCGGGAGTAGCGGGTGTAGCGGGTGTTCGCAGAACCGACTGCAAAGACGTACACGGACAACACAACGTACAAAAACAACAAAAAAGAGCACCGAGTCCGGTAGCCGTGAGCCGCTGCGACCGTGCGCGCCGCCATCTTGGACCGACTAGCATGCAGCTAGCAGGTCGCTTTCTGCTCCGCGGGGACAGGACTATAGACTCCGGTAAGAGCAGGGGAGGGGGTCTCTGTATATACGTGCATGAGAATTGGTGCAACAACGGGACAATCATAGACAAACATTGTTCCCCTGACCTCGAGTACATGTCTGTAAGATGCCGGCCTTTTTTTCTACCGAGAGAACTAACAGTCGTGATTGTCACGGCTGTGTATATTCCACCTGATGCCAATGTAAACAAGGCGCTCTCTCTCCTGCTGAACACCATTAACGAACAGCAGCGGGATCACCCCGAAGGTGTTCACATAATCGCAGGGGACTTTAATAAGGCCAACTTGAAGACTGTACTGCCGAAATTCTACCAACATGTCAAGTGTTCTACTAGAGGGGTGAACACGCTGGATCATGTCTACACCAATATCAAGCACGCGTATAGAGCCATCCCCCTCCCCCAACTCGGCCAGTCAGATCATCTCTCCCTCCTGCTCTCTCCAGCCTACACCCCCCTCAGACGCAGTGCCAGGCCCACCATAAGATCTGTTACAACCTGGCCTGAAAATGCACTCTCCAATCTACAGGACTGCTTTACACAGACAAACTGGGACATATTCGAACACCAGGATCTGGAAACTCTCACAGAATCGGTGCTGGACTATATCAAGTTCTGCATCGGAAATGTGACTGTAGACAAAAACATACGGGTTTTCCCAAACCAGAAACCCTGGATGTCCAGCCAGGTCCGCACACTCCTCAGAGCCCGCGATGCTGCCTTCAGGTCAGGTGACAGAGCTCTGTACAGGGCTGCTCGAGCCGATCTGAAAAGTGGTATTAAAAAAGCCAAGGCGGACCATAAGAGGCGCATAGAGTCCCACTTGTCCAGCAATAATACACGGGAGGTATGGCGGGGCATACAAGACATTACCAACTACAGAGGCTGTGCCACAAAGTCAGAAGACCTGAGTGCGCCGCTGGCAGAAAAGCTAAATTGCTTCTTCTCCCGCTTTGAAACATCACAACAGCAGCACTCACCTGCTACAGCCCTGTTTCGACCCTCACCTAGCTCCTGTACTACTCCACTCACTGTAACGGAGCACGATGTCAGACGGGTGCTCCTGGCAGTGAACCCCAAGAAGGCTACCGGCCCAGATGGAGTACCTGGTAAGGTGCTCAAAGCGTGCGCCCACCAGCTCACTGCCATCTTCACCAGAATTTTCAACCTCTCCCTGGCCCAGGCAGTTATTCCGTCCTGCCTAAAATCAGCCACAATCGTCCCTGTGCCGAAGAAGTCTACCATCACCAGCCTTAATGACTACCGTCCTGTGGCCCTCACTCCGGTAATCACGAAGTGCTTCGAGAGGTTGGTCCTCCAGCACATCAAGGTCTATCTACCACCAGACCTCGACCCCCACCAATCCGCCTATCGCCAAAACAGATCCACAGAAGACGCCATCACCGTAGCTCTCCACTCTGTGCTGAGCCATCTGGAGCAGGGGCAGAGCTACGTCCGGATGCTCTTTGTGGATTTTAGTTCAGCCTTTAATACAATCATTCCGGACATTCTCATAGGTAAACTGGTCACTCTCGGCCTCCCCACTGTCACATGTGCCTGGATAAAGGATTTCCTCACCAACCGGCCCCAGACTGTGAGACTCGGCCCCCACCTCTCCTCCACTCGCAGGTTGAGTACCGGTTCCCCACAGGGCTGTGTGCTAAGCCCCCTCTTATACTGTCTCTACACCTACGACTGTAGTCCGGCCCACAACAGCAACCGCATCGTCAAATTTGCTGACAACACTACTGTGGTCGGACTTATTTCGAAGGGAGACGAGGCAGCCTACAGAGAGGAAGTCCTGAAGTTGACAACCTGGTGCTCAGAAAACAATCTGGCTCTGAACACCAGGAAAACAAAAGAGCTCATTGTCGACTTCAGGAGGCACAGCACCGACTTAGCCCCCCTACACATCAACGGCGAGTGTGTGGAGAGGGTCAACACCTTCCGGTTTCTCGGTGTCCATATCGCTGCTGACATCTCCTGGACGGACAACACGACAGCGGTCATCAAGAAGGCTCAGCAGCGGCTGCACTTCCTGAGGGTCCTCAGGAAGCACAACCTGGACTCTAACCTGCTGCTGACCTTCTACCGCTCGTCCATCGAGAGCCTGCTGACATACTGCATTACAGCATGGTATGGCAGCTGCACCATGGCAGACAGGGAGAGGCTTCAGAGGGTAACCAGGACAGCGCAGAGGATCATTGGCTGCCCTCTCCCCTCCCTGATGGACATCTACACCTCCCGCTGCCTTAGCAGGGCAAAGAAGATCATCAAAGACAGCTCCCATCCTGCGTTTGGACTGTTCGACCTGCTGCCCTCTGGAAGGCGCTATAGGTGCATCAAATCCAGGACAAACAGACTCAGGAATAGTTGCTTTCCGAGAATTATATCTACCATAAATTCAAATTCACACATGCACTGACTACACCGCCCAACACGGACTTCCATCTGTATATATGTATATATGATATATGTATATATGTCCCCCCCCCCATCTCCCTTCTGTTTTTTTTTTCAGTTTCTTGTTTTTTTTGTGCTAAATTGTATGTATGCACTGAGTACGAGCAGCTTTCAGTTTCACTGTACATGTATAGTGACAATAAATGGCATATCTATATCTATCTATGCTGGTGGGACCGGCCTTTTAGGTCACGCTTGCCGCATGCAGGTCGCATGCCCGTGGGACAGGCCCTTAAGGCATTATTTGTGATTTTTCTGATTCCTTTCTTATCTAAAAAGTTTCAGGTGATAAATCTGGCTGTAAAATTTTAAAATCGCCCATGGTTCTCAAGTGCGTTTTTACATGCAAAAAGAAAACGCTTCTGAAGCTAAATTTATAATTTAAAAAATCTCCAGACTTACGAGTGGTGTGTGGAAAAGCAAGTTTTCTATCATTATGCTATTGAGATGTATATTTTGGCAAATAATAAAATGTCCTGGCAGAAACACCCACTCCCTTTCAAAGATATTGTCAATTTGCTGAGGTTGATTATGTCCAATTAACAGCTAACAATTATGCCATTCTTTGGCTTGCATCTGAGTAAAATGTAATTCAAGACCTACGTATGTTTTGCAATTTTTATTATGATAAATTTAGCTTCAGAAGCGGGTTCTTTTTGCATGTAAAAGCTCACTTGAGAACCATGGGCGATTTTGGAATTTTACAGCCAGATTTATCACTTCTGAAACTTTGTAGATACCAAAGGAATCAAGAAAAAATACAAATAATGCCTTACTGTTGATGAAATGCAGTGAGCAAATGCAATAATTCCCAATATTTTCATTCTTGATATCTGCACGGCCAATGTTCGCCAACCACTTTCGCTGTTGTTGTCCCTTCAGCTTCTCTCTACCATCATTTCTCCTCACTTTTGGAATTCTGAAGTTGGATAAATGTCTCTCATGGTTACCCCAATGTCCACAATTATTTACAGCACAAAAATTGACCATTTCGGCTGGTTTTTAACAGGTAAGAACGCGTACTTTCTTACCTGTTAAAAACTGTCAACATTATATTTTTGTACTGTAAATAATTGTGGAGGGTGACTGAGCGCTCTGAATCAAATGCTCTAGTGTCTTTGCTCTGAACTCGAGCAGGGTTTAAGCGGCTGAAGGAGCGCATTGCTCAGGACAGCACCCTGGGATCAGCACTGTCCAGCCAAGGCCACCCTCCACCCTGTATCCCTCTGTGCGGCAGCACTGTCACGCGCTGTGGGTGACACAGTGAACCGACCCCCCCCCCCCCGCTCCGACCGCGGGGACAGATGGCCTGGGGTGAGCGTGGAACCAGAGTGTGGATGCTGGGACAGAAGAAGGGTTGGCTGTGCTGTCAGCCATAGTAAATGCTTACCTGACATTCACCGCGTGTACTCCAGTTGGCGTTGCGTGGCAACAGTACGGGTCACGGGTCATGATCTCGACTGCCGTGCAACCTCCCTATTGCTTATGTGTGAGTTTACGTAAGTCCCTATTACGTAAATCAGGCTGTGTTTGCAAACTCAGAATAAAATTAGATTTACCTGCAATATCGAAGATCCACCAAGTTGCACATTTTCATTCACTCTCTTCACCAAACTAATGAACCTTTCATCATCGTAATCAAATCTGTCACCAAAAGCTATTGCGCAGATTATATTGGCCACAGCAATGTTTAACTTGAGGGTTGGATCAAATTCTTGGCCTGCAGAAATACACATTGTTCATAAGTTAGTGTCAACAGTGTAATCCAATTGATATTTATGTGATACCCTGATCAGTCTCTTTATTTTGAGGTCTGGCTCTTTACTTCAGTGGCAAGTTTTACATGATATTTTTAATGCAGCAATCAGCCAGTTCCGCAAACAGTCAGACTAAAGTGGGAGGTTGAGTCAACGTGGGCTTTGCTGCCAAATTGTGCAAAGATTAACAGCAAAATCTCTATCCAACCACAAACCACTGTTTGTTTGGCTCTGTTGTCTTTTTCTTGGAATGGTGATTGTTGTTTAAAACTCATCTGGTCACTGATGCCCTTCAAAGAAGATATTTGCCATCCATTCCCAGTCCAGTTGATGTACAACTCCACACTCTTGAATGTAGTAAACATTTAACTCTTTCCTCAGTTGAGGAGCAATAACAAGTGGACATTGCCTATGATGTCTATATATATGAATGGAAATCTGGCCATTTTATACAAGCCAGTGGAGTATTTGAATCCATTCAACAGAGGTAATACAGAGCTGAAAATCTGAGGTAGTAGCAAGAAAAATTCTGGAAACACTCAGCAGGTCAGGCAGTATCTTTGGAGAATGTCCTCTAAATTAACATATCAGGTCAAAGACTCATGATCTACCACTAAGCAGGATTGACAAGGGTACAACTAACATAAATCTATGAATTGAAAGTGTAAGGAGGAACTGAAGATGCTGGTTTACACCAAAGATAGACACAGATGGGTATTGTGTAATGAGGAAGGATTAGTTAACAATCTTGTTGTGCATAGCCCCTTGGGCAACATAATATGGAAGAATGCTGCATTAAGATGGAGAATGATATGGTTATTTCAGAGACAAGGGTCCTGAACTTAAATAAAGGTAACTTTGATGATATGAGACAGGAATTGGCTAGGATACACTGGTAAATGATACTTAAAGGGTTGAGGATGGATATGCAATGGCAAAGATTTAAAGATTGCATGGATGAATTACAATTGTTCATCTCTGTCTGACGTAAAAATGAAACAGGGAAGGCGACTCAACCGTGGCTAATGAGGGAAATTAGGAATAGTGTTAAATCCAAGGAAGACGCATATACTGTAAATTGGACAGAGGAAGCAGCAAATTGGAGGACTGGGAGAAATTTAGAATTCAACAAAGAAGGGCAAAGTGGTTAATTAAGAGGGGGGAAATAGAGCATGAACAAAAGCTTGCGGGGAATATAAAAACTGACTGTAAAACCATCTATAGATATGTGACGAGGATAAGATAAATGAAGACAAATGTAGGTCCCTTACCGTCAGAAACACGTGAATTTATAATGGGAAAGAAGGAAATGGCAGACCAGTTAAAGAAGTACTTTGGTTCTGTCTACACTAAGGAAGACACAAACAGTCAACCAGAAATACTAGGGAACCGAGGATCTAGTGGGAGGGAGAAACTGAAGGAAATCCATATTAGTCAGGAAATGGTGTTCAGTAACCTGTTGGAACTGAAGACAGATAAATCCCTAGGACCTGATAGTCTACATCCCAAGGAGGTGGCCCTAGAAATCGTGGGTGCATTGGTGATCATTTGCCAATGTTCTCTCTACTCTGGATCAGTTCCTGTGGACAGGAGGGTAGCTAATGTAACCCCACTTTCTAAGAAAGGAGGGAGAGAGAAAACTGAGAATTATAGAACAGTTAGCCTGACATCGGTAGTGGGTAAGATGCTCAAGTCTATTAATAATAATAATAATAATAATAATAATATATTTTATTGTCATTGCACATAAGCGCAACGAGATTTGATATGCAGCTTCCATCCGATGTCATAACTTAAATAACTAATAAAATTTAAATTTAGATTTAGATACCCCGAGAACTTGGTTTGTAAAAACAACAGTAAAATAGTCAAAACAGTTCAGATTAAAGTGCAGATGTGTCTGTACGACGTGACCATCCGAGAGAGACAGTCCATGGGGGGTGGGGGGCACTCAGCAGGGCCGCTATAGCTCTGGGAATGAAGCTGTTCCTGAGTCTGGAGGTTCGGGCGTAGAAGGCCTCGTAACATCTGGAGGGAAGTGTAGATGGCTAGTGCATGTGCCTTTAACATAGTGACCTCACCACCCTGAACCACTCCCCTTATTAGGTGTATAATTGCATGCTCCCACCCTTGTGTCTCTCACTCTAGCTCCGGTGACAGACCACGTACAGCTAGAATAGTAATGATGTGAACAGTTAATAAAACTATAGTTAAGACAATGAGTTGTTGAGACTTCTTTACATGGTGTCACAGCTGTGACTCTGCGCCTCCTGTTTGCCGGTTTTTCTTTATTTTTCTGCCCCAGTACCCTTGCCCTGATTCCTTCACTCGTGCCATGGCCAACTCGTGCCACAAGCCCGACGCGCTTGTCTTTGACGAGGACATTGCCCATCGCTGGGATGTCTTCCGACGTGATTTTCAGCATTATGTCACCATCGCCCACCCTGCTGCCACTGCTGAGACGCGAGCATCTCTGCTCCTCAACTTGGCCGGTCCCGACGCCCTGGAACGGTCCGAGTCGTTTGTGTATGCTGCTGGTGAAGATGCCCGTGACCCGGTATGTCTCATTGCTAAGTTCACTGCCTTGTGTGACGTTCCCACCAACTGTATTTTGGAGCGTTTCAAAATGTTTAGCCGACGGCAAAACCCTGACGAGTCTGTCAATAACTACATCGCCGCTTTGAGGCACCTGGCTCGGCACTGCCGCCTGGATGCCCTGACCCCCGAACAGGTGACCCGTGATATCCTTGTATACGGCCTCCGCGATGCTAAACTGAGAGCAGAACTTCTCAGGAAGCCTGAACTTTCTCTGGAGGAGGCTCTGCACGCCTCCCGCATGGCTGAGGCTGTCGCCTCTACCTTGCCACCCGATGACCATACTGTCAACTTTGCCTCTGCCGCCGGCCGGCGGCGGGACGTTGCCCCGCGGCGGCAACAGGGTCCACCCCCACCCAAGTCCGGCGTCGCTCGCCGCTGCCCCAACTGCAACTTTGCCACCCATCAGTTCAACGTGTGCCCTGCCCTGGGGAAGACCTGCAATTTCTGCAGAAAGCTGAACCATTTTTCTGCAGCCTGCCGAGCCCGCGGGAATCCGGCCCCCCCTTTTCGGAGAGTGCCGGTCAACCTTGCTCAAGCTGATAGCGTGCCTGGCTCCGAGCACCTGCCTGATGATCTCACCCTTTCTGATACCAGTTCCTCCCAAGGGGAGGCCAGCGTGTTTTCGCTTCTGGACTCTCATGCTTTGGTTGCAAACCCCTCTGTCCGTGTGACCGTCAATGGTACGACCTTCTCAGCGAAGATTGATACTGGCACTTTTACGAATGTTATGTTAACAAGCCTGTTTCGTCAGATAAGGTCTGGTGAGAAAGTGTCTGCTGCCCACTCCCGCCTGCATGCCTATGGGGGAGCCGTACTCGTTCCTGTGGGAAAGACAACCCTGCACTGCAAAGTCCTGGAGGCCTCTCGGCCCCTCACTTTCTACCTGCTAGACTCCGACAACGTAACCCTGCTGGGCGCCCGAGCGTGCCAGGACCTCGGTTTGGTCTCCTTTCACCGTGACATCCACCAGGTGCGGACCCTCATGGACCCCCTGCGCGAGTACCCTGACCGCTTCGATGACAGGCTGGGCAAGCTGCCCAGCTGCTACAAGATTGCTGTCGACTCCAGCATAGAGCCTGTGATCCGCCCGCCACACCGCGTCTCCTTCGCCATGAAGGACAAGGTGAAGTCTGCGTTACTGAACATGGTCTCCAAGGGCATCCTGAAAGAGGTGAGCGAGCCCACCCGGTGGGTCTCCACCATGGTGGTGGCGGCCAAGAAGGACAAGTCTGAGATTCGCATTTGTATTAACCCTAAGGACCTGAACCTGGCCATCAAGCGCCCGCACTACCCGATGCGCACAGTAGAGGACGTCGCCGCACAGGTCGGCCCGGCCACTGTTTTTTCGGTCCTCGATGCCAAGAGCTCTTTCTGGCAGATACCGTTAGATGAACGATCCTCCTACCTGACGACCTTCAGCACGCCTTTCGGAAGGTTTCGATTTTTGCGTATGCCATTCGGCATCAACTCTGCCAGTGAGGTGTTCCAGCGGACCATGGAGCAGCTGTTCGCTGGTCTGCCGTGTGCTATAATAGTCGACGACATCCTGGTCTATGGCAAGGACGAGGCTGAACACGACCACAACCTCCGCAAAGTCCTGGATCGGGCCCGGGACATCAATCTGAAACTAAACCCGAAGAAATGCCGATTCCGAGTTAAAGAAGTCACTTACGTGGGCCACGTCTTTACCGCCTCGGGGCTGAAGCCCGACCCGGAGAAAACTGCTGCCATCTCTGGAATGTCCCCTCCAACCGACGTGCCCGCGCTGCAGCGTTTCCTGGGCATGGTGAACTACCTGGGGAAGTTTATCCCTGATCTCAGTGAGCTAAGTGCACCCCTGAGGGAGCTCATCAAAAAGGACACTGCCTGGGCTTGGTTCCCGCAGCACCAACGCGCCTTCGACGTCCTGAAGTCCCGGCTGATCAGTACCCCCACCCTCAAGTTTTTTGACCTACAGCACCCCATCGTTCTCACCTGCGACGCTTCAAAGTTTGGTCTAGGTGCCGCTTGCCTGCAGCTCCACGACGGCCGGCAGCTGCCTGTGTCTTATGCGTCCCGCACCATGACCCCTGCCGAGCAGCGCTACACTCAAATTGAAAAAGAACTCCTTGCTGTGGTGTTTGCTTGCTCGAGGTTCAAAGACTACATTCTGGGCAACACCTTCACGATTGAGACCGACCACCAGCCGCTTGTAACCATTCTTAACAAACCGATCCACGCTGCTTCCTCCAGGCTGCAGCGTATGATGTTGCAGCTGCAACGGTTTACCTTTACCATCGTATACCGAAAAGGCAAAGACATGTTCGTTGCCGACACGCTGTCCCGCGCCCCACTGCCATCCTCTGCCCGCCACCCCTACGAGTCGTCGGACCTAATGGTGCTGAATGTCAACTTTGTGCCTTCGCAGCAGATGCAGTCCCTCATTTCCCACACCGCCAAGGATCCTGCCCTGCAGCTACTGTCCGACATCATCATCCAGGGTTGGCCTGAACGCCGTTCCTCCTTGCCGGCCAGTGTAGTCCCGTATTTCCTGGTCCGCGATGAGCTCGTCCTGCACGACGGCGTGGTGGTTAAGGGGCACAAGGTCGTGGTGCCCGAAGCTCTGAGGGTCGCCTATTTTAAGTCTGCCCACAACGGTCACCCTGGGGCCGAGGCCACTCTGTCCAGTGCCCAAGGCCAGTTCTACTGGCCCAGCATGGCCCACGACATCCGGGAGTGGGTCTCTGCTTGCCCTTCTTGCAACAGCCTGGCTCCACATCAACAACGTCAGCCACTGCTGCAACAACCTGCCCCTGATCTCCCCTGGACGGCGGTCGCTACTGACATTTTCGAGTGGCGTGGGAAGCACTTCCTGGTCCTCGTTGACTGTTACTCTAACTGGTTTGAGGTCGACCAACTCCACTCTCTCTCCTCCTCGGCTGTCATCGGGAGGCTGCGTCGCCACTTTGCCACTTTTGGCTCCCCTGCTCGCCTCCAATCTGACAACGGCAGCCAGTTCACCAGTGCCGAGTTCCAGCGTTTCGCTTCTCAGTGGAACTTTAAACATTTTACCAGCAGCCCTGAGTACCCGCAAAGCAACGGCAACGGAACATGCCGTCCGCAGTGCTAAGGGCTTGCTGGAGCACTGTCGGCTGTCCAAGTCGGATTTCCACCTGGCCCTCCTCAATCTCCGCAACATCTCCCGCGACCCTGCCCTGGGTTCGCCGGCACAGCGCCTGCTGGCTCGCAGAACTCGCCCCCCCCCTCCCTGTTGCCCAACAATCCCTTGCTCCCTCTGTTCTCCCGCCCGCTACTGTCCAGGAGCGTGTTGCCGCTAAACACGACATGCAGAAGCGCTCCCACGACCACTCCTGCCGCCCCCTGCCGCGTCTGTTTCCCGGCCAGATCGTCCGGATGCAGACTGCCTCTGGCCACTCCAAACTCGCCACGGTGGTCGGCGATGCCGGCTCACCACGATCTTACTTGGTTGACCACGACGGCGTCATCTACCGCCGCTCCGCCAGCATCTGCTGCTCGTTAACGAGCCCCCACCTCCGCCTGCTGCTCCCTTCTCCCCTCCCTTGTCCGATACAACTCCTGCCGTTCCGCGGATGCCCCGATCCCTCCCTTCTCCGTTGCTTAAGCCGCCGTCTCCGCCTCCCAGCCCTCGTTCTCCCCCCCCCCCGCCGGCGGCTGTGTCCTTACCCGCTCCGCTGTCCTCGCCTGCCGTTTCTCCCCCTGTTTCCCCGGTTCGTTCGCCTGGCCCGGCACCAGCCGCTCTTGTTCCTGCAGGGGGAGGAGGTGGCGAGCATCGCACCCGGTCTGGCAGGCTGGTTAAGCCGCCTGTCCGGTATGGGGATTTCGTTTAGCTCTGTAATCATTGTATGCCTGCTTGTAGCGCATGAGACGTGGTCGCTCAGTCACTATTATATTGCTTTGTTCTAAGAGGAAGGATGTAGATGGCTAGTGCATGTGCCTTTAACATAGTGACCTCACCACCCTTAACCACTCCCCTTATTAGGTGTATAATTGCATGCTCCCACCCTTGTGTCTCTCTCTCTAGCTCCGGTGACAGACCACGTACAGCTAGAATAGTAATGATGTGAACAGTTAATAAAACTATAGTTAAGACAATGAGTTGTTGAGACTTCTTTACAGGAAGTAGTTCGAACAGTCCATTACAAGGGTGTGAGGAGTCTTTATGGATGCTGACGGCCTTCCTGAGGCATCGTGTGTGGTAGATGCCCTCCAAGGCTGGTAGCTCTGTCCCAATGATCCTCTGCGCTCTGTGGACGACGCGCTGAAGAGCTCTCCTCTCCGCCTCCATGCAGCTGAGACACCAAACAGAGATGCCATACGTTAATATGCTCTCTCTGGTGCAGCGGTAGAAGGTTTCAGCAGCTGTTGGAGCAAACCGGTCTTTTTTAATGTCCTCAGAAAGAACAGTCATTGCTGTGCCTTCTTGACCAGCGCAGCGGTGTTGGTGGACCATGTGAGGTCCTCTGAAATGTGAGTGCCCAGAAACATTAAGCTGGACACTCTCTCTACACTTCCCCGTAGATGGAGATTGGGGCGTATTCTCCATTATGGGACCTCCTGAAGTCAATAATCAGCTCCTTGGTCTTGGTGGTGTTTAGTGACAAGTTGTTACGTGTGCACCAGTCCGCCAGGTTCTGCACCTCTGCTCTGTATTTTGTTTCATCACCGTTGGTGATCAGCCCAATCACTTTTGTGTCGTCTGCAAACTTCACGATGGTGTTGGTGTCGAATGCAGGAACACAGTTCCGTGTGAAGAGGGAGTAGAGCATGGGGCTCAGTGCACAGCCCTGTGGTGTGCCGGTGCTCAGAGTGATAGTGGAGGACAGGTGCGGGCCCAGTCTCACTGCCTGCGGTCGCTCCGTCAGAAAATTCAGGAGCCAATCGCATATCGGCGAGCTGAGCCCTAGCTGGTGGAGTTTGGTGGTGAGCTTGGTGGGGATGACTGTATTGAAGGCAGAGCTATAGTCTATGAAGAGCATCCTCACGTACGTGCCCTGTCTTTCCAGGTGAGTCAGGACAGTGTGAAGAGCCAGAGAGATGGCATCCTCTGTTGATCTATTTGCCCTGTATGCAAATTGATGAGAGTCCAGTCAGGCAGGGATGCAGGATTTGATGTGGGAGAGGACCAGCCTTTCGAAGCACTTCATGGGTATTGGAGTTAGGGCAACCGGGCGGTAGTCATTCAGGTTGGCGACTTTAGACTTTTTCGGCACCGGCACTATGGTAGCTGTTTTCAGGCACTTGGGGACCGTTGCCAGAGATTGAGACAGGTTAAAGATTCTCTTGAATACTTTCGCCAGCTGTACAGCACAGTCCCATAGTACCCTTCCCTGGACTCCATCTGGGCCTGTAGCCTTGCGTGGATTGATCCTACGCAGAGCGCACTGTACCTCCTGAGTGCTCAGTAATAAGGCCTGTCCCTCCGCCATGGCCGGGGCTATTCCACTCTTGGTGGTGTTGCCAGTTTCGAAGTGGGCAAAGAAGGTGTTTAGCTCGTTGGTCAGTGTGATATCACCGTGAGGGCAGACGGGGCTGCTCTTGTAGTCAGTGATGACCCTGACACCCTGCCACATGCTTCTGGTGTCCGTGGCATTTAAGTGTTCTTCTACCCTTTGCCTGTGGATGTCTTTGGCCTTTTTTTATACCTTTGTTCAGGTGCAGTCCTGGAGTTGTAGAGTGGCGTCCTCGGGCCATGTTTTGACCGTCCTTATTGCAGGTTTGGTCTTGCGGATGAGGGGTTTGTATGCAGGCAGTAAAAACAGTGAGAGGTGATCGGATTGTCCCAGGGATGGCCAGGGGAGAGCTCTGTAAGTGTCCTTGATGTTGGTGTACACTTTATCCAGTGGAGTGCAGTTCGTAGGTCGACCTTTTTTAAGTCCCCTGCAACAATGAAGGCACCGTCGGAGTGAGCATCCTGCTGCTTACTGATGGCCGAGTGCAGCTGTGCTAGCGCTAGGTTAGCATTAGCCTGTGGTGGGATGTATATGGCCATGATGATAGCCACAGTAAACTCCCGAGGCAGGTAAAACGGCCTACATTTAATCACTAGGTATTCCAGGTCTGGGGAACAGTAGCTCTCTACTGCAGTGTTGTTGGTGCACCAGTCGTTGTTGATGTAGATGTAATAGAAGCACATTCGGAAAGCAGTGACAGGATCGGTGAAAGTCAGCATGGATTTATAAAGGGGAAATCAAGCTTGACTAATCGTCTGGAATTTTTTTAGGATATAACAAGGAGAATGAATAAGGGAGAGCCAGTGGATGTGGTGTATCTGGACTTTCAAAAATACTTTGACAAGGTCCCACACAAGAGATTAGTGTGTATTGTTAGAGCACGTGGTATTGGGGGTAGGGTATTAATGGTTTAGACAAATAAATTCAATGTAACATCTCCAAGTTTGTGGATGACACAAAGCTGGGTGGCGGTGTGAGCTGCGAGGAGGATGCTATGAGGCTGCAGGGTGACTTGGATAGTTTGGGTGAGTGAGCAGATGCAATATAATGTGGATAAATGTGAAGTTATCCACTTTGGTGGCAAGAATAGGAAGGCAGATTATTATCTGAAATGTGTCAGATCAGGAAATGGGGAGGTGCAACGAGACCTGGGTGTGCTTGTACGTCAGTCACTGAAAGTAAGCATGCAGGTACTATAGGCAGTGAAAAAGGCTATTGGCACATTGGCCTTCATTGCGAGAGGGTTTGAGTTTAGGAGCAAGGAGGTCCTACTGCAGTTGTGCAGGGCATTGGTGAGACCACACCTGGACTATTGTGTACAATTTTGGTCCCCTAATTTGAGGAAAGACATTATTGCTATTGAGGTAGTGCAGCTTAGGTTCACCAGGTTAATTTCTGGCATGGCGGGACTGACACATGATGAAAGAATGGATCGACTGAGCTTATATTCACTGGAATTTAGGATGAGAGGAAATCTTATACGAATATATAAAATACTTAAGACATTGCATAGGCTGGATGCAGGGAAAATGTTCCCGAGGTTGGGGGGGTCCAGAACTAGGGGTCACAGATTAAGAATAAGAGGTAGGCCATGTAGAACTGAAATTAGGAAAAATGTTTCGATCCAGAGAGTTGTGTGTCTGTGGAATTGTCTACCAAAGAAGGCAGTGAAGGCCAATTCACTGGAAATATTCAAGAGAGAGTTAGACATAATTCTTATGGCTAATGGAATCAAGGGATATAGGGAGAATGCAGAAACAGGGTACAGATTTTGGATGATCAGACATGATCATATTGAATGGCAATGCTGGCTGGAAGGGCTGAATGACCTACTCCTGCACCTATTTTCTATGTTTCTAAAATGTCAGAGTAACTCAACGCGACAGGCAGCATCTCTGGAGAAAACAGATGCTGCATGACCTGCTGAGTTACTCCAGCACTTTGTGTCAAACTTCTATGAATTGAATGGCTGTTACCTTGAATAGTGGATTGATTCTTTAATCCACATCTTACATTATAAATGATTAGAAGTAGGCAGAGCTGAGTTGATCATTTTGCCTCTTAATTTAGACTCACCTTCGTACGATTCAAACATTTTTACGAGGAAATGGGTTTCTTCAATGATTTTATCTTCGATAGATTTCTTGCCCATTCCAAAGTCCCGCAGAGTGGACATGGTGAATCTTCGCATCTGCTTCCATGATTCCCCATGACCAAAGACGATGCCTGTAATTAAAACCGTCAATGTGACAACTTGTCAAAGCAACTTACAACCAAGTCAAAGGTGAGCTTCACTTTTAAATGCCAAAATCTAGATGGAAAACAATGGTTCAAGAGAGAAAGTTTGTTTTAGTGAGGCAATTGACAATAGACAATAGGTGCAGGAGTAGGCCATTTGGCCCTTTGAGCCAGCACCGCCATTCAATGTGATCATGGCTGATCATCCGTAATCATTACCCCGTTCCTGCCCTCTCCTCATATCACCTGACTCTGCTATGTTTAACCCACTATCAAACCCTCTCTTGAAAGGATCCAGAGAACATGCCTCCACCACACTCTAAGGCAGAGAATTCCACAGAGTCACAACTCTCTGTGTGAAAAATTGTTTCCTCATCTCTGTTCTAAATGCCTTACCTCTTATTCTTAAACTGTAGCCCCTGGTTCTGGACTCCCCCAACATTGAGAACATGTACAACTGCAGAAGGACCTCTTTGTCCCTATACTCAACTCCAACATGCCATTCGCTTTCTTCACTGCCTGCTGCATCTGCATGCTTACTTTCATGAACATATAAAAGAGAATACACAACATAGAACAGTACAGCACATCATCCATAAGACACAGGAGCAGAATTAGGCTCTTTGGCCCATTGAGTCTATCCTGCTGTTCAATTGTAGCTGATCTATCTTTCCTTCTCAACCCCATCCTATACATATATAAAAAATACTAATATAATAGATGTATGGAGATCTGCTAATCCAGTTGGAAGGGAATACTCGTTTTACTCTCCGGTGCATAAAACTTATTCAAGAATTGATTATTTTTTTAGTGGACATGAAATTAATGCCTTATACAAACAACCCAACATACCACATTAGTAGTATCTCAGATCACTCTCCGTTGACATTCTCAGTAAAATTTGAGGGAATGCCGGGTAAAAAATTTTTTTGGAGGTTTAATACACATATTTTAAATGACGTGCAAGGCTATCAATATTTAAAACAACAAATGAAACTTTTTTTCGATACAAATGATATACCAGGTACTTCGCCTTCTTTATTATGGGAAACTTTTAAGGCATTTATGAGAGGAATTATAATTTCATATCAAAGCTTTCAAAATAGAAAGAATAAGACAGAACAATTGTTGTTAGAACAAGAAATCAGACAGTTAGAGTTGGATAATGCCAAAGATTCCACGACAGATAAACACAATAAGATAGTATTACTGAAATTTAAACTTAATCGAATTTTATCGGCAAGAGTAATAAGATTATTCCAAATTACAAAACAGGCACATTTTGAGTTTGGTGACAAACCACATAAACTTTTAGCTCACCCATTGAAAAAACAAGAAAGGGAAAATACTATAACCAAAATTAAATCAGAGAAAGGCGAATTACTAATACTACCTAAAGATATTAATAATAGATTTGCCCAATTTTACCAAAACTTATATACATCTTAAATTAAAATAGAAGATAGTAAAATAAGAAAATTTCTAGATAACTGTAATCTTCCAATACTGGACCCTTTGGAACAAGAGGAACTAGGAGCTCAAATTACAATCAAAGAAATAGGTGAAACAATAAAATCGCTGAAAAATGGTAAGACACCGGGACCAGATGGTTTTAATAATGAATTTTATAAAAAAAATTCAGGAGATAACGGCCCCTTATTTATTTAATTTATACTCCCATGCTTTTAAAGAAAACAAACTACCTGAAACACTAACAGAATCAACTATTACGCTTATTCCAAAAAAAGATAAAGATTTAGAAGATCCGGGCTCGTACAGAGCTATATCACTTTTAAATACAGATCAGAAAATTTTAGCAAAGATTTTAGCAATAAGATTAAGCAAATATATTAGTAAATTGATAAACCCTGATCAAACGGGGTTTATACCTAAAAGATACTCATTTAATAATCTGAGACGCCCGTTTAATATAATGTACTCGCATAAAGTAGAGGAAGAAGATATATCAATTATTTCTTTGGATGCAGAGAAAGCATTTGATCAGGTAGAGTGACAATACTTATATAAAGTACTACAAAAATTTAATATGGGAGAGAATTTTATAACATGGGTAAAATTATTATATGATAAACCGATGGCTAGAATTTTAACTAATAACATGTTATCTCAAAAATTTCAACTATCAAGGGGTAATAGGCAGGGATGTGCACTATCACCCCTGCTATTTGCCCTTATGATAGAACCCCTGGCTGAAAGTATAAGAATTCATCTGAATATTCAGGGCTATAATACCAGGGACTCAAAGAATAAAATCTCATTATATGCAGACGATATACTTTTATATATTACAAAGTCACAAACGAGCATACCAAATTTATTAAACTTAATAGAGGAATTTGGGTCTTTTTCTGGATATAGAATAAACTGGAACAAAAGCGAAATCATGACATTAAAACCTCAAGAACCTACACACTTATTGAAGTTCCCCTTTAAAATCGCAACAGAAAAATTTAAATATTTGGGTATTCAGATTACTAGAAAATATAAAGCATTATTCAATGCTAATTTCATACCTTTATTAAATAAACTTAATACACGGATTAAATTTTGGAAAACACTTCCCTTATCATTATTAGGTAGAATAAATGCAATAAAAATGATCTTCCTACCACAATTACTATACCTATTTCAGTCTATGCCGGTATATATACCAAAATATTTTTTAAAAAAAATTAGACTCTAACATTACAAATTATATTTGGGACTATAAATCAAATAGAATCACAAAAAAACACTTATGTAAACCAAAAGAGGTCGGGGGACTGTCACTTCCGAATTTTATGTATTATTACTGGGCAGTGCATATTAAGAATATGATTTATTGGTTGGATAGTTCTACCCAACAGACAGAATGGATAAAAATGGAGAAGGAGGATTGCCATCCTTGTAATATAGGAACGATCCTCTTTTCCCCCAAAAAACTGAATAACACAATATATAAGAAGAACCCAATTATATATGGTACAATAAGAATTTGGAAACAAATAAAATTATCTTTAAAATTAAGAAATCTATCACTGTTAATGCCAATCGCGAATAGCCCTTTATTTAAACCATCTCTTATTGATAACACATATAACCAATGGGAAAGTCTCGGAATTAGAAGGATCAGGGATATGTACGAAATGGGAAACCTACTATCTTTCCAACAACTACAATTAAAATTTAAATTGAAAAACAACCAATATTTTAAATATCTTCAGATTTGCGACTTTGTGAAAAAATATATACAAGAATATTAAAAAGTAACTCCTGACTTATTGGAAGAAGCAATGAATATTGAAGCTGACTCACAAAAATTAATATCCTATTTATATAATAGTATTCTAAATATAGACCTACCATCGACAGAGGTACTTAGAGAAGAGTGGGAACGGGAATTAATGATAAAAATTACGAAGGTTAAATGGGAAAAATACCTGATATATATTCACAAATGTTCAATTAATGTAAGACATAATCTAATTCAATTTAAAATTGTACATAGATTATATTATTCAAAAACAAGATTGAACAAATTTTATCCAAATATATCCGCCACTTGTGATAAATGTCTAGCCCAAAAGGCAACTATAACACACTCCTTAGTTTCCTGCATAAAACTTTATAGATTTTGGAATGATATTTTTGAAATACTTACAAAATTATTCAAGACAAGAATGGAACCTAATACTGAAATGATTATATTTGGTGTAATGGAAGATGGGAATAAATTGAACACATCTCAAAATCTATTCCTTAACTATGGTTTAATAATAGCAAAAAAATTAATACTTAAATTTTGGAAGGGTACATCAATACCAACGCTTAAAATGTGGATTGTAAGTATGTTGGACACCGCTCATCTTGAGGAAATGCGATTCCTCCTAATGGATAAATCAGACCAATTCATAACGAGTTGGTCTCCATTCGTCGTTTTTTTGGAATCATATGGTGCAACACAATTGTAAAAAATAACTGTTTCAGGACTGGACGAGGGTTGGTCAAGATTATAAATAATGATCTCCTTTTCTTTTCACTATTTTCTCTCTCAACTATCTTCATTTACTCGTTTTCTTTCTTCACACACTATATATTTCACATCTTTCTATCCTTTACTATCTAACTTCTTTTTCTTATTTTCATCTTTTTTCAATGTAACAAAAAAAAAAAAAGAAGTTGTACATAAAATGTATTATGAAAATATATATTAGGCACTTTGGTGCCATATGACTGTACTTACTTCTAATAAAATAAAATATGAAAAAAAAAAAAAAAAAAAAAACCCCCATCCTTCTGCATTCTCCCCAGAATCACTGACACCCTTACCAATCAAGAATCTGTCAGTCTGCGTCTTAAAAATATCCATTGACTTGGCCTCCACAGCCTTCTGTGGCAATGAATGCTCCACTATTCGATCGTGGCCGATATATTTTTTACTCTCAACCCCTTTCTCTTGCCTTCTCCCCATAACCTGCATCATTACTTCCCCACTTTTATACAGTGAGTATAAAGAGTGTACACTTTCATGGAGTTGCGGATTTGCAGCCCAAGATCCTTCTGTGTATCAATGCTTCTCGAAGCACCTGTCATTTACTGCATACTTACCGCTTATATTTAACCTACCAACTGCAACACCTCATACGGGATTCAAAATTAGCTTGATGGTATGAAACATAGGTGTTTATGAATGATCCACACTGTCCACACATAGTGAAAATCAATCTTTATTCCACAGGCAAACAGGAACATTCAAACAGCCATCCATTCTCAACTGGCTCCGCTGGCTTTTGAGAGAGACAGAGAGAGAGAGAGAGAGAGAGAGCGAGCTGGCTGACCTTGCTGGTGTAAAGCTGTGTAGTACCGTAATACCATGTACAGGGTGGCATGCACATATGTGTAGTGGAGATTATAAATGGCATGAATTAATAAGGGTTAATCTACATCCTTCCTCTTAAGGAAGGAAAGCATATACAGGTATAGAGTGGTTAGTGTAGCAATTGCAAAACACCAGTATAAGGTGCGGTATTTATTATTTTACGTGTACTTGTTTGTGCATATGTGAGCACATAAAACAAGACAGGTCATGCACAGTTTAAGTGTAACCAGTAAATTTTCCAATTAGCGGGTTTGGTTTGCAGACACGACCTGCACGTGTACGGTAATACCCCTTGTGCACCTCATCCTTCCCTGAGAGAGTAAGTCTCTTATTGGGCGACTGCAGAGGAGAAGACACAGGTGGGGATGGGGACACGGGGGAGGGCAGGGATGGCGCTGGCACCGGTAGAGGAATAGCTGGAGTATTATTCATGGAGCGTGAGGGATGACTGGTCCGGGTTAGGACGTGGAGGTGCCGGTTCATTAACCGGGAGGAGGTGTTTTATTTTTAAATCAAAAAATTTATTAAATTATTAAAAATAATATCGACACTACAATAAAACAAGCCAGAAGCCACCACCATAATACAATACAAACATGTATCCATAATAAACTACTATACAACTATGTTACAGATCTTATTGAGGATACATTCAACACCCTGCGGAGCCCAGCGGTCCCGGAACTCCCTCAGGGTGCCCGTAAACAGGGCGTATTCCCTTTCTAACCCCACCCGGGCATGGACGTAACCCCGGAAAAGGGGCAGGCAGCTGGCTCGGTTAGAGCCCTCCACCGTCTGGTGCCGTGACCTGCGGATGGCCAACTTGGCCAGGTGTTGGCGGGTTCGCTGATAGATGCCGTTGTCAATGTTGACCAAGTAAGAGCGTGGCTCTGCGGCTGATCCCAGAATGGCTCAGAGGCAGTCGTAAACCTCGGAGTGACCGTAAGTGGACAACGTGTCCCTTGTTGAATGGTTGAAGCGGAGAGCTGGTTTTATCAAAGTATTTTCTTTATATGTCGCGGCGACGTTGGAGCTGGGATTGGATCACAGATGGTGCATGAACTTGGGGTTCTAGTAGTTGCTTGGCCATAGGCAGGGTGGAGCGTGTTCACCGTGACATGAGCCGTTTGGCTGCAGAACCCAGGAGAGGGTCGCAGACGGTGTTCCGTAGGTTGAGTAAGTCGAGATAAATATCAGAGCCTGCCCTGTGTGAACGTTCCATTAGTTGTTTTGCGCTTCTTACCGTGCGCAGCCAGGCCGTTGGGACTGCGGGTACTCGGGGCTGCTGGTGATGTGGTGAAAGTCCCAGTTTTTCGCGAAATTCCTGAAGAGCTGACTGGAGAATTGAGTTCCATTGTCTGAGAGTAGCTTTAGGGGGGCTCCATGGGCAGAGAAGTGGCGAGTTAGTTCTTGAATGATCATGGCTGAGGTTACGCTACTGCGCAGGTCAATTTCAAACCATCCTGAGCAGGAATCGACTAGAACCAGGTATTGTTTGCCTTGCCACTCAAAGAGGTCAGCTAGCTTGGATAAGCAACTTGGGTGACATGGATGAGGTGGGCAAAATGGTCTGCTTCCATGCTATATTTTCAGATTAAACTCCATCTGCCACTTCTCTGCCCATATGTTCAACTGATCCACATTCTGCAGTATCCTCTGAGATTATTCTTCACTGCTCAGAACTCCATCAATTAATTTGCCATCTGCAGACTTACTAATCAGCCCGTCTACATTTCTGTCCAAGTCATTCACTGACAAGAGAGGTACTGAACTTTGCAGAACAACACTGCTAACATACCTCGCATCAGAGAAATTCCATCTCTACCCTTGGTCTTCAATGACCTAACCAGTTTAAATCCAATTTACCAAGTCACCATAGATCACATGATTAGCACACCATGATGGACCTTGGCAAATGCCTTAGTCCATGTATTTAAAATCCACTGCCTTACTCTCAATCATCTTTGCCACCTCAAAAAACTAAATCAAGTTCATAAGACATGATCTGATCGGCAGTAATCCATGCTGACTATCCCTAATTAGCCCATGTTTTTTGAAATATGAATATATCCTGTCACTAAGAATCATCGCCGGTAGCTCCGCCACCACTGATTCAAGGCTCACCTGCCTGTAATTTGATAGATTAATTTAATTTCCCTTTTTAAGCAGATGGAAAATATTAACCACTAACTAGTTTGCTGAGACCACGCCTTTGGCTAGAGAAGATACAAAGATGTTTGTTGAGGCCCCATCGATCTCTCTTGCCTCTCTCCATAACCTGGGATCAATCTCATCAGAACCAGGGGACATCTCACCTTAACGTTCTTTACTAGATCCAACACCTCCTCCTTCTTGATATCAACATGTCCTCAAATATTAGCATCGGCCACACTGATCTCACAATCCTCCGTTGTTGTCCTTGTTGAATACCAATGCAAAGTGTTCATTTAGTACCTCACCCATTTCTCCTGTCTCCAGAACAAATTTCCTCCTTTGTCCTTGCATGGTCCTACTTAATATAATTAATATAAAGTATAAAATGCTTATTTGATATTCTTTAACCATACCTGCCAAAAACATTTCAAGAACCCTTTTTGGCCATTTTGTCATTTTTTCCTGCTCACTCTATATTCTTTAAGATCCCTGTCTGATTTCAGCTGGCTAAATTTCACTTATATTTCCTTTTTCTTTGCGTGGATAAGAATGAGAATAAATTACAAATAAATAATGGGACGTTCAGGACCGTGCTAAGAGCCAGCCTAGACAAGACAGGCCGAACGATCTCATGTGTTGAAATATGAAAGTTTCAATGCCTCCTCAGACTATACAACAGCTGGAAAGTGTGACAAATATAATCAAAGTGAGAAAAATAGGTATATGTTAAAATAGTGGAAAAGTTTTATTAGTTTGTGAAACAATCTTACAATAAATCCCCAAGTAAATGGTTTCATGTATTATGTAATTAAATTAAGCACAATTTGCAAAGGATTGGGTACCAATCTCAATTAAATAATCATGTGTTGTCCAAAGTCCTTTAAAGTTTTACAGCTTAGAAAAACAAGTTCCACTTAACAGAACTAAATGAGGATGCAACCAAATATTATCAAGGGCTCAACGACAATGAAGACGAGTTACCATGACCCTTGGCTGTGACATCAAATATTGGGATGCGACCTCTTCCTCCAAACTCATCGGGATGGTTGATGAGAGCATCCTTCACGGTCTCGTAGCCGGTCAGGACCACAGCCTTCATGGTTCCAAGCTTGATGCTGAAGATTGGGCCGTACTTCTCAGACAGCTTAAACAGGAGGACAGGGTTCCATGAACAATTAATAACTGATCTTCATTTTATTATAGTTCATTGGATTTGGCACAGTAAGGCTGATCTATTGCTGCGCAACTCGAGCAGCAGGTGGCGCAGTGATAGAGTTGCAGCTTTACAGCAACAGTGACCCGGATTATTATTTTTTTAAAATGTATTATTTTATTATTTATTTCGAACAGAATAAAAGAATAAAAAGCAAGTGTGAAACAGCATACAAAAAACAAAAAAATATATATTTATAAAGTGTCATAAACAATATCTATAAATAAATGAAATCGTATGTGTCCGAAAAGGAGCAGGAAGAAGCCAAAGCTTATTAATTCCCACCCCTTATTCAACTGCTTGTAATTATCTTATACAAATTTAGCAGCTATATGTACACCATATGTACACCTGCCACTATATGTACACCAAATTATTTACATTTATACACTAATCAAATATTTACAAAGCCATACAAAAAGAAAAATTTGAACCAGTTATGGGTGCTGTCTGTACAGAGTTTGCACATTCTCCCCATGACCTGCGTGGGTTTTCTCCATTGCTTTAGTTTCCTCCCATACTCCAAAGATGTGCAGGTTTGTAGATTAATTGGCCTGGTTAAATTGTCCCTAGTGTGTGTAGGATAGAGCTAGTGTTGCACGGATCACAGATCGACGTGGACTAGGTGGACCCAAGGGCCTGTTTCCATGCTGTATCTCTAAACTAAACTAAATCTCTAAAATTAAAACTAGAGTATGGCTTCTACCTCGGTGCACGTGACAAGAAACCAAATAAAACTAAACTAAAGAGCCAGTGGATATATCTTCAGTTACTCTGGTCGAACACCAGCATTGACACGGATGGGCTGAATGGCCACCTGTGCTATAACCTTGCTGTGATACCAATTACACTGTAATAACCAAGCAGTAAACACTCACCTGATGATGTGGTTTCACATTACCTTGCAACCCACTGTCACTCATTCAAATAAACCGATACGATTGCATCTTTTTTTGTTGCGAGCAAACACTTTTGTATCAGAAAACGGTGGGACACATTTTCTGACATAGAGAAAGGGACTCAAGTAGATTATACCTTTCAATATACCAATGGACTCCTTCCTCACAGTCTGTGGAACCCAATCATTAAGGTCATCACATCGCGGGCATTGCATGTGTAGCCGATTTTCGTCAATATTGCCACAACACCTTGACTTGCTTTACTCTGATAACATAAAAATATTCCTCTTGCACAAGTTAAACCGTGAGGGAAACTCTCACGCCTATTGCGTAAGCAGCACAGTGGTTGATGAAATAAAATTATTCTCCATTTTCTAACAGCAATTCCGAAAACAACAGCATGAAAAGGGCAAGGACAGAGGGTGCGAGAAGAGCCATAACACGTCCAAATTTCTCTCCATAGTCTGATGTGAATGTGCATCCGAACATCGTCATTGTCAGCAGTTAATGAATCACAATCCCCAAGGACAACAATTCAGGAATGCAGTTCAGTGTCACGATCTGATAGCATCACAGAGCGCAGGCACAGGCCCTTCAGCCCGTTGTATCTAGACTGACCATCGTGCACCTATCTATACTCATCCCATTTATCACCATTTGTTCTGCAGCCTTCAGGACTACAATGGATGCGTAATAAATAATAATGAATGGCCCAGATAGGATGGAGGTGGAAAGGTTGTTTCCAGTAATGGGAGGGTCTAGGACCAGAGGGCACAGCCTCAGGATACAAGGACATATCTTTAGAATGGAGATGAGGAGGATTTTTTTTAACCAGACGGAGGTGAATTTGTGGATTCCATTGCCACAGATGGTTGTGGTGTCCTTGGTGGTGTCCAAGACATTGGGATTTTTTAAAGTAGAAAATGATAGGTTCTTGTTTAGTACGGACATCATAGATTAGGGAAGGGCAAGATAATGGGGCTAAGAAGGAAAAATAGATCAGCCATGATCCAATGTCAGAGTAGACTCGATGGGCCAATACTAATACTGCTCATATGTTTTATATCAAAATATCCTTATTGCCCTGTGAAACTCCCATCATACATTGTTCTTTTTTTTAGAAAGATACAGCACGGAAATGGGCCCTTTGGCCCATCGAGTCCACGCTGACCATCAAAACCCCATTTACACTAATATTGCACTAACCTAATCCAACTTTAATCTCTCCATATTCTCATCAATCGCTCCCAGATTCTACCAGTCTCCGACACACTAGGGACAATATACCGAGACCAATTTAACTATAAACCTGCTGGATGGAACCAGGGTCTCTGGCTCTGTGAGGCAGCGGCTCCACCAGCTGCCCCAATGTGGCCGCCCAGTATTTGAAAAGAGATGACTCACGTTAGCCTGGGCGTTTCTCGCGGGATGTTCAGGGAGTCAACTCTGGAGTTAACTATATCAGCAGCAGACAGTGGATCAGGGTCTTGGAGAAGAAAAACTGAAGAACTGCAGATGCTGGTTTATATCAAAGAGAAACACAAAGAGCTGGAGTAACTCAGCGGGCCAGGAAGCATCTCCGAAGAAAGCAGCCTGAATAAGGGTGCCGACCCGAAATGGCACCTATTCTTTTTCCCCAGAGATACTGCCTGGCCCGCTCAGTTACTCCAGCACTTTGTGCCCGCATGAAGTGGACATCCTGCCGGGTTTATCTGAGCGGGTAACATCTGATTACAAGCGGTGAATGATGGAAGTTGTGAAACTGAGCTCAGGAGTGCTGAGATTTCTGGGGCGATGAATCTAAGCGGCAGCAACATAGAGACAGCGATGCTTCTCTCAAGCGCTGGGCGCAAGTGGGGAACAGAACGGGCCCCCATTGCTGCCTCCTCCCGCTCCCTCTTACCTCCATTAGACTCTCGTGGGGTTTCTTCAGATCCAGAAGGTGCAGGTGACCGATGATGGGCAGACAAGGGGGTCCCGGGGGCAGGTTGAGCGCTCCATGGCACTTACAGCCGCGGCGAAAGTAAAGGAGGAGCAAGAGGGAGAGGGCGCCGAGGATCAGTAAAGTGGCTGCGTCCAGCGGGAAGGCGCTGCCCAACATCATCTCTGGGCTCCCCTTGACTTCTCGCTCCTGTCAGCGCCCCAGAGCAGGGTCCCGGGCCGCAGTGTCTCTCACCTTCAGCCCCACTCGCCTCTGTTTAAACCCTCCTCCTGAAACCTGGAAGTTAAAGGTGTCAGCGAGGGCGGCGGCGACGAGTGAGGAGCCACCTCTTGGCTGCGGATTCAGTAAAGTGGCGTCAGGGCAACTAACGTTGGTGGCAAGTGGGAGGGAGCCGCACTCAGCTGTCCCCGGACACTTACTCAGTGTGACCGTGAAACCAAAGCACTCAACCCCGGCAACGTTCAACAGGCGACGCTGTGTCTGTGGCAGAGTCAGAGTTTCAGCTTGAAGACTCGCCGTCAGAAAGCTTCTTCTTCTTCTATATTGTGTTTTTTGGCGGTTGGCAAACAACTTTTTTGGTGCATTACCGCCACCAACTGGCATGGAGTGTGGATCAAACAACACCATTACATATTCTAATAACCTATAACCTTCCGAACAAATTGGTTACCCTAACAAAAAGCATCAGGATTTGATAGTACTTATTTGAACTCCCTTGCAAAATATCTACCAATTCAAATTGTACTCCTTCTTTTCTGAACTGCTCACTCATCCGTTCTCTCTCCTCCTCATACCTCTCACAATGTACAATGACATGCTCTATCGTTTCCTCTTGCCCACAGTATTCACATCTGCCTGTATTATGCTTGCCCATTACAAAAAGTGTACTGTTCAGACCAGTGTGTCCAAATCTAATTCTTGAAATCACTGTCTCCTCTTCTCTGCTCTTTCCTGCACATCTCTTCTCTCCCACTTTTTCCTCTGGACTCTGTAGAACCACCGTCCTTTCCGCTCTTCCTCCCATTGCTTTTGCCATCTTTCCTTCAGTCTTTGCTTAATAATGTCTTTAATTTCAGTTTTACCTATGTTAATACTTAAATCAATCTTACTTCTTTTTGTTACCTCTTTTGCTACCTTATCTGCCATTTCGTTTCCTCTAATGCCAATGTGTGCTGGTACCCATAAAAATATGACTGTAAGCCCCATCATTTGAATTCTGAATAGTGTTTGTTGTATTTCTATCAAAATGTCTGGTCTATTGTCTGAATGACTGTGCTGTAAACTCTTTATTGCTAAACTTGAATCTGAACAAATAACTGTCCTTAAAGGCCTAGTATCCTCGACCCACTGTACTGCTAACAATATTGCAATCATTTCACCTGTGTATACTGAGACCTCATTATTGATCCTCTTCCCTACTTTGATGTGAAATTCTGGTACTATAAATGCTACTCCTACTTTATCTACTGAATCTTTTGATGCATCTGTATAAATTTGGACAAAACTGTAGTATCTGTCAATGTATTCCTGTATGATGACTGAATTATACATATGCTGTTTATCTTGTTTTTCTGTTCTAATATTGTAAAGTCTACTGCTGCATCTGGAAGTATCCAAGGTGGAATTGAAGGTAATGGAACCGTTGGAACCACATTTAATTGTGCTATGCTAATTTATATTGCTCTCTGGGTCACTGTCCATCCAAAACTTTTTGTTTCCCTTCTCTCCTTTTCCCAGCATGGTTTGACAGTAACTTGTACTGGGTGTTCTTGACTGTGGCCCTGTAGGTTAATCCAGTAATTCAATGAAAGCTGTATCCTTCTCATCTCTAGAGGCGTCTCCCCCATTTCAACCTGTAATGCTGCTGTTGGAGTTGTTTTTATTGCACCTGTACATATTCTCAATGCCTGTTATTGAATGTTGTCTATGTTCTTAAGAGAAGTACTTGATGCGGACCCATACACCACACAACCATATAATCTAACACAGATCTAATTAACCCAGTGTAAATAGCCTTCAAAGCTGTTCTATCTGCCCCCCGCCATCAGAAATGGATTTCACCAGTGATGGGGATGGGGGGGGGGGGGGGTGGGGTAATGGGTTTTTATTTTATGGGTGGTGGCGGGAGGATGGCTTCAGTGGGTGCAGGGTTTTCTGGAGCTCCTTCCAATTGGCAATATTTTGTATGTTCAAAGTTAAAAAGGTGGACTAGGCAGGAATATAAAAATGATCACCTGCAGCTGAGAAAAAGAAAGGTGATTTGTACATGAAGAAGCCATGACCAGAGCAAAGATACTAGAGCGGAGACGGAAGCCTGTTACCGAAATGAAGATTACCCATAACCCTACTACGGCTTTATCGTCGAGTGGGCTATCTTGCTCCGATATAGGATCTTTGTTTTCCAGTCTCCATGAGATGGAGTGTGTGGAGGAAAGTGGCGCTGTAAGGGCAGTCCACGTCGTTCAGCAGCTCATTGGAACTTTTCCCAATTTCATAATGACTGTCTAAGAACTTGGCCCTCATCAGACCTGCCGTCTCTCCGCCATAAACAGAATTTACCTCCTGGATGCTCAACTCGTAGACCACCCGCTCCTTCCTGAAGCAGATATCAAACAGCTGTAAACCGCTGGCGGGACTGTGGCAGAACGCGAACTCCCAGTCAAAGTAGTGAACGTGATTGTTTTCAATGTGGTATCTTGGTCCACGTGGCTCCAACTTGAGGTTTCAAACTTCTGGCGTCTCAGCGAGGCGTAGATGGGATCCGAATCTGTCCTTTGGATCCCTCTTGCTCTCTCACTCCCTCTCTCTCTCCCTCTTGCCTCGGCTTTCCCGGAATCATTTGGTATTTTGCGGGGGACGACTCCTTCCTGTTGGGGGGGGGGGGGGGGGGGGGGGGGACCAGGGCAGGATTTAGAAGAAGAGAGGGCCCTAAGCTATTTCTCTTGCGTGCCCCCCACCCGCCCAATCCCACATCCCCACGACTAGAGGACCATGACTACCCGACAGTGACAGTGTGGCACTTTTAGATCCTACTGTATGTTGTCATTAAACAGTTGGTTTTAAAATACATATTGGATTCACCGCGAGTGGGCGATGCCTTACCTGGATCGCCGTTTGAAGCTCTGGAGTGTTGGGTCTGCTGCTTCAACATCACGGAGCTGTGGTTTGCGGAGCTCCATGATGCCCTTTGCCGATGGTCACCAGCATGAATCTCCGCCCTGCTCACCCTGTGGACTTCGGGTGGTGCGGGAGGGAAGGGAAGAATTGACCAGGGAGTTGCGGAGGGTGCGGTCTTTGTGGAAAGCAGACGGGGGGGGGGGGGGGGGGGGGGGGGGAAGATGTGGCGAGTGGTGGGATCATGTTGGAGGTGGCGAAAATGACGGAGGACAATTTGTTGTATGTGACGGCAAGTGGGGTGAAAGGTGAGGACTAGGGGGATTCTGCCCTTGTTACGAGTGGGGGGATGGGGAGAGAGAGCAGTGTTATGGGGTATGGAATAGACCCTGGTGAGAGCCTCATTTATAGTAGGGAAGGGGAATCCCCGTTCCTTGAAGAAGAAGGACATTTCCGATGCCCTGGTGTGAAATAACCTCATCCTGGGAGCAGATGCGGCATAGATGGAGGAATTGGGAGTAGGGGGTGGAGTCCTTACAGGAAGCAGGTTGGGATGAAGAGTAGTCTAGATAGCCATGGCAGTCGGTGGGCTTATAGTGGATGTCGGTCAGAAGGCTATCACCTGCGATGGAGATAGTGAGGTCAAGAAATGGTGGGGAAGTCGGAAATGGTCCAGGTGTATTTGAGTGCCGGATGGAAGTTAGTGGTGAAGCGGATGAAGTCAGTCAGTTGCGTGTGGGTGCAGGAGGTAGCACCAAAGCAATCGTTGATGTAACGGAGGTAGGGGTCGGGGATGGGGCCCTGGTACGCCTCGAACAAGGATTGTTCGACGTACCGACAAAGAAGCAGGCATAGCTGGGGCCCATGCGTGTGCCCATAGCTACGCCTTGTATTTGGAGGAAATGGGAGGAGTCAAACGAGAATTTATTGAGGGTAAGGACCAACTCCGCCAGGCGGAGGAGAGTATCAGCGGATGGATAGAGGTTGATTCCCCGGTCGAGGAAGAACCGGAGGGCTTTGAGACCATCCTGGTGGGGGATGGAGGTGTAGAGTGACTGGACGTCCATGGTGAAGATGAGGGGATGGGGGCCTAGAGAATGGAATCCCCGGAGACGACGGAGAGTGTCTGAGGTGTCTTGAACATAGGTAGGGAGGGATTTAACCAGTGGGGGTAGGATGGAGTCAAGGTATGTGGAAATAAGTTTGGTAGGGCACGAAAAGGCAGAGACAATGAGTCTACCAGGTCAGTCGGTTTTGCGGATTTGGGGGAAAAGGTAAAATCGGGCCGTGCGGGGCTGGGGAACGATGAGGTTGGAGGCTCGGGGGGGTGTAGGGATCTGGAGTGGATGAAGTCAGTGATGGTGCTAGAGATAGTGGCCTGGTGCTCATCTGTGGGGTCATGGTCCAGGGGTAAGTAGGAGGAGGTGTCCGAGAGTTGGCGCGTGGCCTCAGGTTTGTAGAGATCGACGCGCCAGACTACCATGGCACCTCCCTTGTCGGCGGGTTTGATCACCCAGTCTGGGTTGTTGCGGAGTGAGTTGATAGCCGTCCGTTCAGGGGGGGGAGAGATTGGAGTGAGACAGGGGAGTGGAGAAGTTGAGGTGGTTGATACCCCGCCGGCAGTTTTGGATAAACAGGTCTAAAGCCAGGAGATGGCCATGAGGGGGGGGTCCACGAGGAGGGGGTTCATTGGAGACAGGAAAAGGGATCATCAATAGGGGGCGAGGACTCCTACCCATGGAAAAATGCTGTGAGGCGGAGGCGACGGTAAAAGAGCTCCAAGTCGTGGTGGGCGCGGAACTCATTGAGGTGGGGATGGAGGGGGACAAAGTTAACGACTCTGCTGAGGACAGACTGTTCAGTGTCGGAGAGAAGGAAGTCAGGGGGGATGGTGAACACACGGCAGGGATGGGGGTTGGGGCCGGAGGAAGGCAGGTGAGTGAACTGAGGCAGAGGCGATGTCTGATGGGGGGGTAGTGGCTGGTCAGGGGGTAGGGGGTATGAGGACTGTAGTGTGGGTGGGAAAGAGCAGGGGTCACATAGTTTGAGGGGGATGGGGAAGATCCTGTGGACCAGCCACTGAGGTTACCAGGGTTGGGGAGACTAGCACCAGGACCCAGTGCAGTCAGACCCAGGGGAGTGGTAGTGGAGGCTTCAGGCCCAGTGCTGAGTCCAGGCTCCAGGTAAGGCGATGGCTGCGGGCTACCTGTGGTAGGCATCCGCGGGCAGTAGAGTCGGGGTCGGCGGGTGATGCGTGGGAGGTCCCGGTGGGCGGATGGTCGGTGGGGTGGTGCGGATCGGCCAGCCCGGTGAGGCGACGAGGTGAGTAGGGCGAGGTCCGGCGGCCATGTTCGGAGGGCCCCGGTCCGGCGGCGATGTTCGGTAGGTCCGATCCGGCGGCAATGTTGGATGGGCCCGGTGCGGGGGCATTGTTGTTTGGGCCCAGTGCGAGGTGGGTCGGCCAGGTGCGGATGCGAGGTGGATACGCCCCAGTTCGCATCGGAGGTGGGTAGGCCCCCAGGTGCGGCGGCGAGGAAGGGTTAAATAAACTACATACCTTTTCCTTTGTCCTGCACTTCCAATGATCCAAGGATCTATGGAGCAAATTCCTCTCCACAACCAATATAAACCTCACCTGCATTTTAATCCCTCCCCCCACCACCACCACCAAAGCCTCCTGAGTCGCAAGCACAGCACCACAGTTGGTAGAATTTGTAACAACGCCACCATCTCAAAAGTTTACCACACCTTGGTGCAGCAGCAGATGCCCCCCTAGATCTCGAGGCCCTAAACTTAAGCTTGTCTAGCTTATACGTAATTCCGGCCCTGTGGGAGAGGACCCTTCTGTACTGTTCTATGTTCTTAGCTCTAAGGACGAAGGTAGCCAATTCCCACCAGACCATTGCAGGAACAAATTCAGCTACAGATGTAGTAGTTTTTTCTGGGGGGTTTTTTGGCGGTTGGCAAACAACTTTTTAGTGCATTACCGCCACCAACTAGTATGGAGTGCGTATCAAATAACATTATAACTTATGTACTAATAACCTATATCTTTCTGAACAAATTGGTTACCCTGAGAAAAAGCAATAGGATTTGATAGCACATATTAATTCTTTTGTAAAATATCTATTAATTCAAATTGTACTTTTTCTTTTCTGAATCGTTCACTCATTTGTCTTCTTTCTTCCTCATACCTCTCACAATGTACAATGACATGCTCTATTGTCTCTTCTTGCCCACAGTATTCAAATCTGCCTGTATTATGCTTGCCTATTATAAAAAGTGTACTGTTCAGACCAGTGTGTCCAAATCTGATTCTTGAAATTACTGTCTCCTCTTTTCTGTTTTTTCCTGCACATCTCATTTCTCCCACTTTCCTCTGGACTCTGTAGAACCACCGTCCTTTCCGCTCTTCCTCCCATTGCTTTTGCCTCTTTCCTTCAGTCTTTGCTTAATAATGTCTTTGATTTCAGTTTTACCTATGTTAATACTTAAATCAATCTTACTTCTTTTTGTTAACTCTTTTGCTACCTTATCTGCCATTTCGTTTCCTCTAATGCCAATGTGTGCTGGTACCCATAAAAATATGACTGTCAGCCCCATCATTTGAATTCTGAATAGTATTTGTTGTATTTCAATCAAAATGTCTGGTCTACTATCTGAATGGCTGTGCTGTAAACTCTTTATTGCTAAACTTGAATCTGAACAAATAACTGTCCTTAAAGGCCTAGTATCCTCGACCCACTGTATCGCTACCAATATTGCAATCATTTCACCTGTGTATACTGAGCTCATTATTGATCCTCTTCCCTACTTTGATGTGAAATTCTGGTACAATAAATGCTACTCCTACTTTATCTACTGAATCTTTTGATGCATCTGTATAAATTTGGACAAAACTGTAGTATCTGTCAATGTATTCCTGTATGATGAATGAATTATACATACATTGTTTATCCTTGTTTTTCTGTTCTAATATTGTAAAGTCTACTGCTGCATCTGGAAGTATCCAAGGTGGAATTGAAGGTAATGGAACCGTTGGAACCACATTTAATTGTGCTATGCTGATTTGTAATGCTCTCTGGGTCACTGTCCATCCAAAACTTTTTGTTTCCCTTCTCTCCTTTTCCCAGCATGGTTTGACAGTAACTTGTGCTGGGTGTTCTTGACTGTGGCCCTGTAGGTTAATCCAGTATTTCAATGAAAGCTGTATCCTTCTCATCTCTAGAGGCATCTCCCCCATTTCAACCTGTAATGCTGCTGTTGGAGTTGTTTTTATTGCACCTGTACATATTCTCAATGCCTGATATTGAATGTTGTCTATTTTCTTAAGAGAAGTACTTGATGCGGACCCATACACCACACAACCATAATCTAACACAGATCTAATTAACCCAGTGTATATAGCCTTCAAAGCTGTTCTATCTGCTCCCCAAGCACATCCAACTAAACATCTCATTACATTAAGTATCTTCTTACATTTGTCCACTACTTTCTGAATATGAACCATCCATGCAATCCTCTCATCAAACCATAAACCTAAAAATGTATAGTATTTTACTCTCTCCAATTCATGGTTATATAATTTTAGTTTAACCTCACTACCAATTTTCTTCCTAGTAAAAAACATTATCTTTGTCTTTTCCACAGAAAATTTGAATCTCCATTTATATGACCACACTTGTACCTTTATTATAGCCCTCTGTAGTTTCTGCACAATAAACTTCACATTTCTCCCCCTTTTCCAGATTGCCCCATCATCCGCAAACAGTGAAACTCCCATTTCATTTACAATTTCTTCATATACAACATTTATCATTACTAAAAAATAGTAAAGGACTTATTATGCTCCCTTGAGGTGTTCAATTTTCAATTTCTAATGTTCCTGAGTATTGATTTCCAACTCGTACTTGTATTGACCTCCCAAATAAAAAATCCTTAATCCATTTAAATATACGACCTTTAATCCCCAACTTACCTAGTTTCACTAATAACCCTTCTCCCCACATCATATCATATGCTTTCTCAATATCAAAAAATACAGCTACTACACTTTCTCTGTTAATTTGTGCTCTCCTAATTTCATGTTCTAAACATATAGCTGGATCCATGGTGTTTCTCCCCTTCCTAAAACCACTCTGGTAATTGGATCTTCGTCTTCTTTCGTGTGGCGCGCACAGCCTAAAGTTGTTGGACAACTTGTTCTATTTGATCTTCCGTTTGTGCACGTCGAGTTGATTGCATTAGTCAAAACAGGGCGGACCACGTGAAGGTTGCAATCTTCCACCCCGGTAATTGGATAAATATCCTTTATTTTCTACATAATATGTTAACCTTTCATTTACCATTTTTTCCATTACTTTACATATGTTGGATGTTAACGCAATAGGCCTATAATTCCCTGGGTTTGTCAGATCTTTACCTGGCTTTCCTATTGGGATTACTACTGCCTCTTTCCAGCTTTGCGGTAATTTCCCACCCTCCCACACTTTATTATAAAATTCTAATAAAAAATCCTTGGATGTTTCACTGAGATGGTTTAACATGGTGTAACAAATCTGATCTTTACCTGGTGCTGATATCTTGGTTTTTCTAAGAACTCGGTTGAATTCTGTCTTTGTGAATGGTTTGTTAAGAACATCGTTAGTGTCTTCCTCATGTCGTATTAACTGTATATTCTCTGCTATAGTATTTTCTTTTCCTTTTCTTCCTTCTTCACTAACATTGGCTGAACTGTGAATTTTAGCAAAAGATTTTTCCAACATCTCTGCTTTCTCTTCATCTTTCACTGCTGTAATTTCACCGTCAGTTAGGATTGGATATTTGTATTCTCTTTTAATTCCTTTCATTCTCCTCATCATTCCCCAAACTTGACCTACTTTTGTCTCCCTTCCCACTGAGTTACAAAATGTCCTCCAAAATTCCCTCTTTGCATTTTTTATTACTCTTCTTACACTTGCTTGCAACCTTTTGTATTCAATAAGATTCTGAAAATTGTGTTTTATTTTCAAAATTTTAAAAGCTTTATTTCGACACTTAATTGCTTTGTCACACTCCTTAGTCCACTATGGTACACTCTTCTTGTTGTGCTTACCTCCTTTCTTCTTAATGGACTACGTTGCTGCCTCTAAAATGGCTTCACAAACAGAAATATTTAAATTATCCACATCTTCATAAATATCAATTTTCTCAATTTCTTGATCACTAATAATCTTAAACTTCTCCCAATCAGCACCACTAAAATACCATTCTCTCTGTATTATACTCCTCTAAACTCACTCCTACTACTATTTCTATCGGGTAGTGGTCACTTCCTACCGTTGTTCTTCGAATTACTTCCCATGAACAAACACCCGCCAATGAGTCTGACACTAGTGTGAGGTCTATGGCTGATTCTGACCCTGTTCTGATGTTGATTCTCGTCCCACTTCCATCATTAAGACACACAAGGTTTTTATTCTCCATTAAATCCTCAATCACCATCCCGTTTTCATCATTAGAATCATCCCACAACGTTCAGCTACAGATGAAGGCCCCGTTTACTTAAAATCTGTGAAATCCATTGCTGACGGCGAGTCTTCAAGCTGAAACTCTGACTCTGCCACAGACACCGCGTCGCCCGTTGAACGTTGCCGGGGTTGAGTGCTTTGGTTTCACGGTCACACTGAGTAAGTGTCCGGGGACAGCTGAGTGCGGCTCCCTCCCACTTGCCACCAACGTTAGTTGCCCTGACGCCATGTTACTGAATCCGCAGCCAAGAGGTGGCTCCTCACTCGTCGCCGCCGCCCCCGCTGACACCTTTAACTTCCAGGTTTCAGGAGGAGGGTTTAAACAGAGGCGAGTGGGGCTGAAGGTGAGAGACACTGCGGCCCGGGGACCCTGCTCTGGGGCGCTGACAGGAGCGAGAAGTAAAGGGGAGCCCAGAGATGATGTTCGGCAGCGCCTTCCCGCTGGACGCAGCCACTTTACTGATCCTCGGCGCCCTCTCCCTCTTGCTCCTCCTTTACTTTCGCCGCGGCTCTAAGTGCCATGGAGCGATCAACCTGCCCCCGGGACCCCCTTGTCTGCCCATCATCGGTCACCTGCACCTGATGGATCTGAAGAAGCCCCACGAGAGTCTCATGGAGGTAAGAGGGAGCGGGAGGAGGCAGCAATGGGGGCCCGTTCTGTTCCCCACTTGCACCCAGCGCTTGAGAGAAGCATCGCTGTCTCTATGTTGCTGCCGCTTAGATTCATCGCCCCAGAAATCTCAGCACTCCTGAGTTCAGTTTCACAACTTCCATCATTCACCGCTTGTAATCAGATGTTACCCGCTCGAGATTAATCCAGTAGGATGTCCACTTCACACGGGCACAAAGTGCTGGAGTAACTGAGCGGGCCAGGCAGTGTCTCTGTAGTAAAAGAATAGGTGCCATTTCGGGTCGGCACCCTTATTCAGGCTGCTTTCTTCGGAGATGCTGCCTGGCCCGCTGAGTTATTCAGCTCTTTGTGTTTCTCTTTGATATAAACCAGCATCTGCAGTTCTTCAGTTTTTCTTCTCCAAGACCCTGATCCACTGTCTTCTGCTGATATAGTTAACTCCAGAGTTGACTCGCTGAACATCCCGCGAGAAACGCCCAGGCTAACGTGAGTCATCTCTTTTCAATATATTGGGCGGCCACATTGGGGCAGCTGATATAAATCAGCATCTGCAGTTCTTCGTTTCTACAGGAGGTCCACTTGATCAGATCTGAACAGTTTTCTACTGACATCGTTAACTCCAGAATTGTTTGTCTCCCTGATCATCCATCCAGCGGCCACAGTAGCGCGGTGGGGAGAGCTGCTGCCTCGCAGCGCCAGAGACCCAGGTGCAATCATGACCCCGGGTGCTGTTTGTGTGGAGTTTGCAAGTTCTCCCTGGGGGTTCCTTCCTCCTGCTCCGGTTAACTCCCACAGACGTGCGGGTTTGTAGGTTAAATGGCCTATGTTATTCGGACCCTTTAGAGTTATTTTGTAAACCTGCATCTGCAGTTCCTTGTCTCTATATCAAATACATGTTTCTTTTAATTCCTTCAATTCCTGCACAATTTATCCCATGATCACCTTAGCCACCCAGTCCACAATTATCAATTATTTTAAAGTTTACCAGAGAATCCCGCTACACAGTGCCTCAATGTGGTGGGAAGAGCCCTCTCTACCACCTCTCCCTTTTATATTCAGGTATTATATTGACCTGTTTATAATTGATGTATTAAATTAACATTTTTCACCTGTATTTATCATGATGATATGATGCCCGGAAACTTAAGGAAGTTAACAGTGTAGAGGTACCATCAGCCATGATTGATGGCAGAGTAGAATTGATGGGCCGAATGACCTAATTCTGTTCCTATAACTTATGAACTTAGACAGATACAATTGTGGTATTTACAGTGCCCTCCATAATGTTTGGGACAAACACCCATCATTTATTTATTTGCCTCTGTACACCGCAATTTGAGATTTGTAATAGAAAAAAATCACGTGATTAAAGTGTACATAGTCAGATTTTATTAATGGGGTATTTTTATACATTTTGGTTTCACCATATAGAAATGATAACAGTGTTTATACATAGTCCCCCATTTCATGGCATCATAATCATTGGGACACATGGCTTCACAGGTGTTTGTAATTGATCATGTGCGTTTAAATGCGTCCTTAATGCAGGTATAAGAGAGCTCTCAGCACCTAGTCTTTCCATCAGCTTTGGAAACTTTTATTGCTGTTTATCAACATGAGGACCAAAGGTGTGACAATGAAAGTGAAAGAAGCGATTATCAGACTGAGAAACAAGAATAAAACTGTTAGAGACATCAGCCAAACCGTTAGCTTACCAAAATCGACTGTTTGGAACATCATTAAGAAGAAAGAGAACACTGGTGAGCTTACTAATCACACAGGGACTGGCAGGCCAAGGAAGACCTCCACAGCTGATGACAGAAAAATTATCTCTATAATAAAGAAAAATCCTCAAACAACTGTACGACAAATCAGAAACACTCTTCAGGAGCCAGGTGCGGATTTGTCAATGACTACTGTCCACAGAAGACTTAATGAACAGAAATACAGAGGCTACACTGCAAGATGCAAACCACTGGTTAGCCAGGTTAGTTTGCCAAGAAGTACTTAAAAGAACAAATAGAGTTCTGGAAAAAGGTCTTGTGGACGGATGAGACAAAGATTAACATATCGGAGTGATGGCAAGATCAAAGTATAGAGGACAGAAGGAATTGCCCAAGATCCAAAGCATACCACCTCATCTGTGAAACACTTTGTGGGGGTGTTATGGCCTGGGCATGTTTGGATGCTGAAGGTACTGGTGGTAGTAGCATAATGAATCCTGAAGTGTACAGTCACATGCAGACACTGCTCAAGTTCAAATAAATACCTCAAAACTTCATGGCCGGCAGTTCATTCTCCAGCAAGCCAATGATCCTAAACATACTGCTAAAGCAACAAAGGAGTCTTTCAAAGCTAAAAAATGGTAAATTCTTGAGTGGCCAAGTCAATCACCCTATCTGAACCCAATTGAGCATGCCTTTTATATGCTGATGAGAAAACTGAGGAGGACATGCCTCCAAAGTAAGCATAAGCTAAAGGTGGCTGTAATACAGGTGGCAGAGAATCACCAGAGAAGATACCCAGCAACTGGTGATGTCCATGAGTTGCAGACTTCAAGCAGTCATTGCATGCAAAATACTGACATGACATGGCCGCATCCCAAACATTATGTTACCCTGAAATGGGGAAACTATGTAAAAACACTGATGTAATTTCTACATGGTGAAACCAAAATGTATAAAAATGGCCTTTATTAAAATCTGACAATGTGCACTTTAACCACATGTAATTTTTTTTCTATTACAAATCTCAAATTGTGGAGTACAGAGGCAAATAAATAAATGATGGGTCTTTGTCCGAAAGATTATGGAGGGCACTGTAAGATGCATTTGAAGGCAGATGGATATACGGTACCACATTCCAAAGAAAAACAATTGCCACATAAAGATGTTTTCTCACAGATTTCCTTTGCCAAATATTTTTATTCTGTCAAAGGATTCAAGATTCAAGATAGATTTAATTGTCACGTGTGCCTGATGGCACAGTGAAATTAATTTCCATACAGCCATACAATAAAATCAACAGGACACAACACACTATAGGGTTTGACATAAAACATCCCCACACAGCAGAATCAAAGTTCCCCACTGTGTGGGAAGGCACCAAAGTCAGTCTTCTTCCTCCACTATTCCCCGTGGTCGGGGCCTCCCCAAGCCCTCCGCAGTTGCTGCTACGGGCGACCCGATGTTCAGGACCGCATGCCGGGGTGTTGAAAGTCCGACGTCGGGGCTGCGGGACGTCCTCAGCGGCGTGGACACAGAGTCGGCCCCCTCCTACCGGTGTCTGCGGCTCCCAAAGTCCGCAGGCCGCGCCGGGTGGAGACTGCTGCTGGAGACCCTCTGCAAGGTGCTCCAGGACTCCACGATGTTGTTCAGCGCCGCCCGCGTTGGAAGCTCTCCGCACCAGAGCTCCACGATGTTGGAGCAACGGCCCAACGCTCCGGAGCTCCAACGGCGACCCAGGTAGGCATCGCCCGCTCCGCGGTGACTCCAGCGCTGCGCCGCCGCTGTAGCAGCCCTGGTCCGGTTCCCGGCAGGAAAGGCCGCTCCGATCCAGCTGGTAGGCCGCGAGGTGGGGGGCGAGGACGCGACTCGGAGAAATAGTCTCGTCCCCGCCAGGAAGAGACTGGGAAACGGTTTCCCCCTTACCCTGCCCCCCTCCCCCACATTGAGAAGTTAAAGTTTCCCCCAACACAACACTTTGGACTAACTAAAAATAATAATAAAGACAGAAATAACAGACAGGCTGTAGGCAGAGGCTGCTGCCAGTGCAGCGCCCCCCTAGGGACAGATGTGTTGACATCAGCGACGCACAGCACACACGTTTCGGTATTTTGGGGATGATGTGAAGCCCACACCGGACACAAGCTCCAGATTGTTCACATTCGGGGGGACTTGAAACCGGAACTTCTGTATCAGAATGGTAAAGAACAGGAAGAGCTCCACCCTGGCCAGGGTTTCTCCAGTACAGGCCCTGCGTCCTGCAAAGGCACAAACATGTCAACGTTGCTCTAACAGATCCAAAGTTTGATTAATTAATCCATCAAAATATAGAAACGTGGAAAAATAGGTGATGGTACCATCATGGCTGATCATCTAAAATTAGTTCATGCTTTTTCTCCATATCCCTGGATTCCTTTAGCCCTGAGAGCTAAATCTAACTCTCTCTTGAAAACAGCAAGTGAATTGGCCTCCACTGCCTTCTGTGGCAGAGAATTCCACAGATTCACAACTTTCTGGGTGAAGCGGTTTTTCCTCATCTTAGTCTTAAATGGCCTACCCCTTATTCTTAAACTGTGACCCCTGGTTCTGGCCACCCCCAACATTGGGTACAACTTTCCTGCATCTAGCCTGTCCAATACTTAAGAATTTTATATATTTCTATTAGATCCCCTCTCATCTTTCTAAATTCCACTGAATATACAGCATGAAATAGGCCCTTAGACCCACCGAGTCCACGACGACCATAAATCGCACGTTCACACCAGCTTTATGTTTTCACATCCACTCTCTACACAATTTTTCAGAGGGCCAATTAATCTACAAACCCACACGTCTTTGGGATGTGGGAGGAAACCAGAGGACCCGTAAAAAACACACGCAGTCAAAGAGAGAACGTGTAAACTCCACGCAGACAGCAACCGAAGTGAAGATTGAACTCAGCTCTCCGGCGCTGGGAGGCAGCAGCTCTACAAGTGGAGACACCGTGCTACTCTAAAAAATGTTCACCTTCACTCCAAAATAATTAACAGTAATATTTTTCTCAAGGGAAAGCAAGGCCAATAAGAGCCATTTTAACTCCCCTTCCCAGTCCCACTATGACCGTTCTGCCCTTGCAACGTTTTCACTCAGAGGGTGGTTCCAGGGTAGATGGAACAAGCTGCCAGAGGAGGTAGTTGAAGCGGGTACTATTATAACATTGAAATGACACTTGGACAGGTACATGTATGTGTAGGTGGATACATATACAAAACACACACACATACATATACACACATATCACGGAAGTGGCTGCGCTGCCTTGCAGCTGCGGCTCGCCTGCAGTCCGTTTTGTCTTTTCTTTTTTTTTGTTTCCTTTTTGTCCCGTTTCAGTTTATTTTGGTTTGTTGGGCTGTGTATGTGTGGGGGGGGGGGGGGCTTGTTTTTGGTCTCTTCCTACGGGGGGATGCGACCTTTTTTGTTGTAACCCCTGTCTCCATCTCCGTGAGGCCTAATGGCGGAGCTGGCGGCCTCCAACGGGGACCGGCCTCGAGGCTCCGTAGGCGGAGCCAGGACTTATTTACCATCGCGAAGCTGGCCGACTTCGGGGCTGTGGCGGCGTTCCAGAGGCCTGACTTCGGGGCTGTTGCGGCGTTCCAGAGGCCTGACTTCGGGGCGGTGGTGGCGTTCCGGCGGTCACGGGTTGGGGATCTGTTTTTCCCGGGCTCCCGCAACACCAGCTTCGTCCGCTGGATGGGAGGGCTGCAGCTTCGGCAGCTTCGACCACCCCTGGCCGTGGAGTTTGAACCGGCCCGTTCGCGGAGCTCGGATTCAGCTTACCATCTTGCTTACCATCACCCGGTGGGGTCACAACATCGGAGGCCAGGATTGCCTCAGTGCAGAGGGAGAGCAAGGAGGGAAGAGACAAGGTATTTGGGACTTTTGCCTTCCATCATAGTGAGGAGGTGCCTGGTGGACTCACTGTGGTGGATATTAAAAACTGTGTAGAGTGTGTGTTTTGTTATTTTATTCCATATTATGACTACAAGGTTAAACCATTTCGTTTAACTGTAAATATGCAATGACAATAAATTTGAATCTAATCTAATATAATCTATATTACTAAAAGTAAGATCTTGACCGCTTTTGACTCATTGCGATGTGATTTCCGAGAGAATGCCTCCACGTACGGCCGTCATTTTTGGTCACCTCGCTCAAAGCCCCCCTCCGCCGGACTGGACTGGAGGATTTTTCCCATCGATGAAAAATCAGAGAGATATTAATGTTTTAAAAAATGTTGCCATTCTCTCTGCTCTCCACTGGCGGCAGGGGGGACTATAAAACCTGGAAGTGTCGTGGCTCACTCTGTCTCTGCCAGATGGAGGAAGCGAGAGGGTCATGGCTCCCTGAGCTGCGAATAACACTGAACGCACGTCAACTCCACGGTGAGTCCCCGGGATGTGGTTTTCAGCAAATGTGTTTGTTCTTTGCAAAGTGTTTGCCCAATTAGGTTGCCTTTTTAAAGGGCTTTCAGCAAATGTGTTTTGTTGGCTTGCAAAGTGTTTTTGTCCAATTGGCTTGGCTTTTGAAGGGCTTTCTTGCAACTGTTTTCGGATGGATAAAGCGTGAATAAACATTTTATTAGATCAGGATTGTGTTTAATTTCAAAATTGGCGCTCATTCTGTGATTTTCGCTTAGTTGCAAGATGGCGCCGATGACGTCATTTCCGGTTAGCGGCATGCTGGCGATGAGCGTGTCATTTCCGGTTTGTGGCAAGAAGCGAGAGGGTGACGTTAAGATGGCGCCGAGCGCAGGCACCGTTGAATATTTCAAGAGAGCTGAATGCTCTGTCATTGTGAGTGTGTTTGTTGGATGTTATTTAAAGCACATTTTTGATTCAGCAGCAGCAGCCTCTACAGGAGGCTTTAAAAATTTGTTTTACACGCTGTATATTCAACACGTTCTGAAATTACTTTTAGTGAGTGTGTGCGAGTGAATGAGTGTGTGTGAATGAGTGTGTGTATGAGTGTGTGTGTGTGTGAATGAGTCTGTATGAGTGTGTGTGTGAATGAGTCTGTGTGTGTGTGTGTGTTTGAGAATGAGTCTGCGTGTGTGTGTGTGTGTGTGTGTGTGTGTGTCTGTGTGTGTCATTCATTCCACCCTCTCCCCCTCTCTCACAGTCTGTCACCTGTTTTGGGCAGAATTTCTGGCAGTTTCTCAGCTGCCAGCCTGCCAGGTCTGAGTGACTGTACTGCCAGGCATGAGTGACTGAGCTGCCACCCCAAGAATCCATTCGGCCCACAATGTCTATACTAGCCCGTTGGAAACCAGTACCTTCGGAACACAACACCCATACTATCGCAACTGGCCAGCAATGTTGGAAATGGAGGAGAGGTGGAATATTGCGTCCCACTTAATCTAATATGTATATATATTTATATATATGTGTGTGCGTGTGTATATATATATATGTGTGTGTGTGTGTGTGTGTGTGTGTGTGTATATAATCACACACACACACACGCAGTGAGGTGTCAACGTTTATTATGTGGATTTTAACACAAGGAACTGCAGATACTGGTTTACAAAAAAATACCCATATACATATATATCAAACTTTTTTTTTATTATTTCGCTTGCAGAGTGCTGTGTTTAAATATTCAGTTGTGCTGCTGTGAGAAGTTATGTATTTGTTCTGCCTGGGAGGAATGACAATAAAACCAAAGATGTCCAAGAATGGAGTAACATCTTACCCATGGAGAAAGGAGCAAAAGCATCTCTCTTCACAAACTTCCCATCAGCGTCCAGAAAGTTGGAAGGGTTAAAGGCTCTCGGGTTTTCCCACTGAGTTTTATCGAAAAGGACCGAGGTCAGTAATGGGATCACGGGAGTGTCCTGAAAATATAATTTACAATCGCTGTTATTATTCTGTTTGAAAAGCATTGCGTCCACTGAAGGGGAATTAACAATCTTGGCAGCATTTTCACTCTTCTGCCTTTTACATATCTCCAATTTCCATCACTGCCAGCATCTTCACACTCAGTGACATTCATCTCTGGAATTCTTTCTCAAAACCTCTCTGTCTCTCTGCCCATCACTCATCTTAAAGTAGGGATATTTAATCACATTTCTTTTCCATTTATTTGTTCCCAGGATGTGGGCATTGCAGCAGGGTCAGGTGGTAATGCTCATGCCCATGACCTAAGGAGGCAGTGAGGTGTCAACCTTTATTATGTGGATTTTAACACAAGGAACTGCAGATACTGGTTTACAAAAAAATACCCAATGGCCTTGAAAACTTAGCGGGTCATGCGGCCTCTGGAGAACATGGATATGTGATGTTTCAGGTCAGGATCCATCTGCAGACCCAGCGTCTGATGAAGGATCTGAAGGAGGAGTATGAAGAGGGGTTTCGACCTGAAACATCACCTATCCAAGTTTCCATAGATGGTGCCTGACCTGCTGTGTTTGTATCTTTTTCGACTATAATGTTGATCTGGTCGTACCAGAGAGAAACAGCAATTTCTTTCCCTTAGAATGGCACAGCTAGTGGAGCGTCAGAGACCCCGGTTCAATCCTGACCTCGGGTGCTTCCTGTGTGGATTTTGCACATTCTCCCTGTGACCTTCAGGTGTCTTCCCATATCCCAAATTCATGCAGGTTTGAAAGTTAATTGGCCTCAGTAAAATCACTCCCAGTGTGTAAGGAGTGCATGTGAAAGTGAGATAACATAGAACTTGTGTGAACGGGTGATCAATGGTCGGTGTGGACGTTGGGCCAAAGGTCCTGTCTCCATGCTGTATCTCTAAACTAAACCAATTATGGGCATTAAAAGGCCTGTCCCACTTGGGCGTCATTTGCACGCCATTTACGCGACATCCTAAAAATTGGTTGGCACGCCGTGACACGCGCGTGATAGGCACATGACACGGCAGTATGGCGTGGTGGATTATGCAGTGATGCGCGGTAGTGCGCGGCACCCCAGGATTTTGGGATGCACAAAATAACTCCTCATGATCCAGCCCTTTGAATCATATAACACATAACATACCACCAACTAGGGCAGCACGGTGGCCACCCTCTCAATGCCACTCCATCAATTCCCTTCCAAAAGCACACAATATACCAGAAGCTATGTTATATAAAATTGCACAAATAAATTTATGAGCCTAAGACACCAACAACCCACTTGCTCCCTCCCTGGAGTAAATACCAAATATCAGGAGCCAATGAGCCACCCACATCCCTTATCTACCTTTGGGATGAAATATCCTTTAAAGTTTACGTCCGCTGTTGTTGAATGCAGGAGGTTCATTGGTACAATGTTGCCAAACCTCTGGACTTCATGGATCACCGCATTGGTGTAGGGCAAATTCGTCCGATCTTCAGCTCTGGGCGACCGTTCTGACCCAATGATACTGATGATTTCCTCGTGAACTTTCTCTGGAAACCAAGGGCATCGTTAAAGCACTGGGCAGCAGGGCTAGAGTTGGGATTCACACACGGGACGCATAGTAATCAATCAGACCGCTCCTCACCCTGTATGTAGGGGTACTTCATCATCAGCAGCATGGCCCAACGAAGTGTGGTTGAAGTCGTCTCCATCCCAGCAACAAACAGGTTCGAGTGCTGTGAATAACAGGTTGTTTTCATGGAAATATGTGTTTGGATTACCTGACTCCTGCAATAGATTAACAGAACAAAGACCCAGAAATTGTGTTAGGACCAGGAGGACACACCAGAAGCCCTCTCGCACAACTCTTTGGGATAAGGCAAAATTCTGATTGCAGACTATTTTGGATTGTAGAAACCGATCTTTGTCAAAGCTTAACAATTAAAAAATGCTTTGTGTCAAGTATAATTTTTAAATGTTATTTGATTATCTTTAATTTTACAAGCAAATAAATGTACCAATGTATATAGATTTAATGTATTTGTTAGGTTTATTAAAACTCATAATTGGTTTCGATATTTTGTTTCACCTAGAATACAGCACAGACAATAAATATGAAAAATACTGTAAACCCATCTAAAACGGGTGCTTTACCAGTATTCATTGAAAAAATAGCTTTCTGTATTTCTTCTTCCGTAGTGGGTTCATCTAACAACAGAGACTCATTATATGGTAAATTTGGTAAGTTCAGTTTCTTTAAAAATTCATGCATTATATTGGAATCAGTAGGAAAATCTGATTGGTATACTGTAGGCAGGTATAAAATTCCTGAAAGGATTTATTAATTTCGTCATGGTCTACAGTTACTGTACCATCCCGTTTACTCACTTTAGTAATCTGACGCTTGGCCGACACTGCTTTCAATTGATTAGCGAGTAATTTACCAGATTCTTCGCCACGTATATAAAATTGACTTGGTTTTAAGTAGCTGGTTCTCAATCGGCGATACTAATAACAAATCATATCTCAATTGAAGTTCAACACTATTCTTATAGAGCTCTAAACTAGGAATCTTTGAATATTTTTTATCAATTTCTTTAATCTCGTCAGCCAATCTGCGTATTTCTTTTTGTGTTTGTTTTTTTAATCCTGCGGAGTATGACTGCCGCTCAACAGAAAAGTCCAATAACGGATTTGACGTTGCTGGGGGCCGGGACCTGTCAACGATTGGTCCAGACCCCCGCGTCCATCACATCACCGTGAAGGCATGAACATTGTCCCAAACCTCCGCTCCACCCGACCCGCAGCCCGCAGTGGGTGGCCGTGGGAGAGTGGGGGCTGTCCCGAGGGATGCACACTTTCGGCCACTTTCAACTTGGTGCTTGGGTTCTTGGACTTTTCTGTTGAGCGGCAGTCGGTCCTTTGGCCTGTAGGCGACGCCGCCTTTCGGGTAGGTGGCGTTTCGACAGAGCGGCCATTCGGTATGTTTGCTTTTAGGCGATGCAGCTTTTCGGTTCCTTGGGATTTAGGCGTCCAGCCCTTTCAGTAAGTTTGCATTTAGACTTCCCATCCTTTCAGTTAGTAGGCGTTTCATCTTTGGACTTTCGGTTTATTGGCGTTTCAGCCTCGTTTCCATTCCGTTCTTTGGCTTCAACTTCTTTGCTTCAGCCTCTTGTCTGTCAGCGCCACGGCCGGGTACCGTGCCGAACATGATGCCAAGTTAAACTAATTTCCTCTGCCTGCATGTGATGCACATCCCTCCATTCCTTCCATATCCATGTGCCTATCGTAAAGTAACTTGAATCCCTCTCAAGTCCCCACCGCTCCCTGTGTAAAAAACTTGTCCGCACATCTTCTTAAAACTGCCCTTACACTAGTCATAGAGTCGTAAAGTCATACAGCATGGAAACTGGCCCCTCAATCCAACTTGGTCTCACTGAACAACATGTCCCATCTACACTAGATCCACCTGCCTGGGTTTCGCCCATACCCCTCTAAACCTTTCCTATCCATGTACCTGTCAAAATGTTTCTTAAAAGTTGGGAAAGTACCTGTTTCAACTACCTCCTCAGGCAGCTCCTTCCCATCACCCTTTGTGTAAAAAAGTTTCCTCTCTGGTTCCAATTAAATCTTTCCCCACTCACCATAAACCTGTGTCCTCTGGTTCTCGATTCCCCTACTCGTTTTATCTCAATTTCCCATCCACTCGCTACACTGGAGAGGCAATTTTACAGAGGCCAATTAACTTATAAAGCCAGGCATCTTTAAGATGTGGGAGGAAACCGGAGCACCCGGAGGAAATCCGCTCGGGCAGTTGGAGAACATGCAAGGTCCACACAGACAGCACTGAAGGTCAGAAAACCAGGTTCTCTGGCGTTGTGAGACAGTGGCTCTACCAACTGTGCCATTGTGCCACCCTAAAGGGTGGAGATGCCAGGGATTGAACCTGTGGCCTCATCCATGCAAAGCATGCACTTGAGCTACATCCACTGCCGATATGTTTTATGTTCGACTAAGCCAGTTGTTGCAGTGCGTGTTTGACCGTAATAGCATCAGAGTTACACATAGTTGATTAGTCCCAGTTTATTCGAAGCTGAGGTCTTATACAAATTCTACTTCTAAAGGGGAGGCATGCAGTCCATACCTGGTGCTGTTTTAACAAGAAGGCATCAATAAAGCTCCTTGGGTCATTTACATCTAGTTTCTGGTCATTTTCATTCACAATGTTTTTGATGAATCCAATAATTAATCGTGTATTTTGCAACAGTTTCTTGTGTGAACCAGGAAGAAATCCCAGAATGGGAAATGCATTGTAGAGCTATAAAATACAATTATTAGTATTAACAGCGCAGCAAGCAATTGCTAGGCAATACTGAACACCAAAGATAGACACAAAATGCTGGAGTAACTCAGTGGGTCCGGCAGCATCTCTAGAGAATAGTAATAGGTGAAGTTTCGGGCAGGGCCATCTTAACGCCTCGGCACGCTAGGCAGTTGCCCGGGGTCCCATGAGCATAGGGGGAGACCACGGGGGGGGGGGGGGGGGGGGGGGTGGAGGGATGGAGAGAGGAATGCAAGGATTACTTTAAATGAGAGAATCATATATTTGTTACGTCGCCCTGGGGACGGGTACGTAGACCCTTCTCAGATGTTACTAAGTCGGAAACAGAAGTGAGCCGGAGCATGGGGCAATGGTTACTTGTTCAAGGATGAGACCACGAGGGAGCTCCGACAAGGAGTCCAGATGACAGCTCCAAGGTGGAGACCACGGGGGGGGGGGAGCTCTGATGTGGAGACCACGAGGGAGCATCCAGGAGAACAGCTGACTGGCTTGCAGAAATGGCCCCATGCGACGGCATTAGTGCATTGCTACCAAGACACGCAACTCGGAAATAAACCTAAGGGCTTAAAGAATAAGGGGGTTGCATGTAAGATCATCGGGTAAGAGGGCGTGATGCTTGGAGGAGCTATGTGGAGGACATGACAGCCTACGGCATACAATGTTAATAGACGAAACGCATACTTTCTTACCTGTTAAAAAACACCGAAATGGTCAACTTTTGCGTGGTAAATAATTGTGGAAATCGGGGTAACCGTGAGAGACATTTATCCTATAGAATTCCAAAAGTGAGGAGAAATTATGGTAGAGAGAAGGGACAGCTGAAGGGACAACAACAGCTAAAGTGGTTGGCGAACATTGGCCGTGCAGATATCAAGCTTGAAAATATTGGGAATTATCGCGTTTGCTCACTGCATTTCATCAACAGTAAAGGGCCTGTCCCACGGCATGTGACCTGCATGCGGCAAGCGCGACCTAAAGGGCCGGTCCCACCAGCGATGTTGGGACCTGCTCCGCACAACTCCATACGGCTCCGGCGATCAAAGTGGGACCAGCCCCGCGAGGCCGTACGGCTCAAGCGACCACGTTAGGTCGCGCTTGCCGCATGCAGGCGCATGCTGGTGGGACCGGCCTTTTAGGTCACGCTTGCCGCATGCAGGTCGCATGCCCGTGGGACAGGCCCTTAAGGCATTATTTGTGCTTTTTCTGATTCCTTTCTTATCTAAAAAGGTTCAGGTCATAAATCTGGCTGTAAAATTTTAAAATCGCCCATGGTTCTCAAGTGCGTTTTTACATGCAAAAAGAAAACGCTTCTGAAGCTAAATTTATCATTTAAAAAATCTCCAGACTTACGAGTGGTGTGTGGAAAAGCAATTTTCTATCATTATGCTATTGAGATGTATATTTTGGCAAATAATAAAATGTCCTGGCAGAAACACCCACTCCCTTTCAAAGATATTGTCAATTTGCTGAGGTTGATTATGTCCAATTAACAGCTAACAATTATGCCATTCTTTGGCTTGCATCTGAGTAAAATGTAATTCAAAACCTACGTATGGTTTGCAATTTTTATTATGATAAATTTAGCTTCAGAAGCGGGTTCTTTTTGCATGTAAAAGCTCACTTGAGAACCATGGGCGATTTTGAAATTTTACAGCCAGATTTATCACTTCTGAAACTTTGTAGATACCAAAGGAATCAAGAAAAAATACAAATAATGCCTTACTGTTGATGAAATGCAGTGAGAAAATGCAATAATTCCCAATATTTTCATTCTTGATATCTGCACGGCCAATGTTCGCCAACCACTTTAGCTGTTGTTGTCCCTTCAGCTTCTCTCTACCATCATTTCTCCTCACTTTTGGAATTCTGAAGTTGGATAAATGTCTCTCATGGTTACCCCAATGTCCACAATTATTTACAGCGCAAAAATTGACCATTTCGGCTGGTTTTTAACAGGTAAGAACGCGTACTTTCTTACCTGTTAAAAACTGTCAACATTATATTTTTGTGCTGTAAATAATTGTGGAGGGTGACTGAGCGCTCTGAATCAAATGCTCTAGTGTCTTTGCTCTGAACTCGAGCAGGGTTTAAGCGGCTGAAGGAGCGCATTGCTCAGGACAGCACCCTGGGATCAGCACTGTCCAGCCAAGGCCACCCTCCACCCCGTATCCCTCTGTGCGGCAGCACTGTCACGCGCTGTGGGTGACACAGTGAACCGACCCCCCCCCCCCCCCCCCCCCCCCGACCGCGGGGACAGATGGCCCGGGGTCCGTGAGCGTGGAACCAGAGTGTGGATGCTGGGACAGAAGAAGGGTTGGCTGTGCTGTCAGCCATAGTAAATGCTTACCTGACATTCACGGCGTGTACTCCAGTTGGCGTTGCGTGGCAACAGTACGGGTCACGGGTCATGATCTCGACTGCCGTGCAACCTCCCTATTGCTTATGTGTGAGTTTACGTAAGTCCCTATTACGTAAATCAGGCTGTGTTTGGAAACCGAGAATAAAATGAGATTTACCTGCACTATCGGAGATCCACCAAGTTGCATATTTTCATTCACTCTCTTCACCAAACTAATGAACCTTTCATCATCGTAATCAAATCTGTCACCAAAAACTATTGCGCAGATTATATTGGCCACAGCAATGTTTAACTTGAGGGTTGGATTAAATTCTTGGCCTGCAGAAATACACATTGTTCATAAGTTAGTGTCAACAGTGTAATCCAATTGATATTTATGTGATACCCTGATCAGTCTCTTTTTATTGAGGTCTGGCTCTTTACTTCAGTGGCAAGTTTTACATGATATTTTTAAAGCAGCAATCAGCCAGTTCCGCAAACAGTCAGACTAAAGTGGGAGGTTGAGTCAACGTGGGCTTTGCTGCCAAATTGTGCAAAGATTAACAGCAAAATCTCTATCCAACCACAAACCACTCTTTGTTTGGCTCTGTTGTCTTTTTCTTGGAATGGTGATTGTTGTTTAAAACTCATCTGGTCACTGATGCCCTTCAAAGAAGATATTTGCCATCCATTCCCAGTCCAGTTGATGTACAACTCCACACTCTTGAATGTCGTAAACATTTAACTCTTTCCTCAGTTGAGGAGCAATAACAAGTGGACATTGCCTATGATGTCTATATATATGAATGGAAATCTAGCCATTTTATACAAGCCAAAGTGGAGTATTTGAATCCACTCAACAGAGGTAATACAGAGCTGAAAATCTGAGGTAGTAGCAAGAAAAATTCTGGAAACACTCAGCAGGTCAGGCAGTATCTTTGGAGAATGTCCTCTAAATTAACATATCAGGTCAAAGACTCATGATCTACCACTAAGCAGGATTGACAAGGGTACAACTAACATAATTTTATGAATTGAAAGTGTAAGGAGGAACTGAAGATGCTGGTTTACACCAAAGATAGACACAGATGGGTATTGTGTAATGAGGAAGGATTAGTTAACAATCTTGTTGTGCATAGCCCCTTGGGCAACATAATATGGAAGAATGCTGCATTAAGATGGAGAATGATATGGTTATTTCGGAGACAAGGGTCCTGAACTTAAAGAAAGGTAACTTTGATGGTATGAGACGGGAATTGGCTAGGATACACTGGTAAATGATACTTAAAGGGTTGAGAATGGATATGCAATGGCAAAGATTTAAAGATTGCATGGTTGAATTACAATTGTTCATCTCTGTCTGACGTAAAAATGAAACAGGGAAGGCGACTCAACCATGGCTAATGAGGGAAATTAGGAATAGTGTTAAATCCAAGGAAGACGCATATACTGTAAATTGGACAGAGGAAGAAGCAAATTGGAGGACTGGGAGAAATTTAGAATTCAACAAAGAAGGGCAAAGTGGTTAATTAAGAGGGGGGAAATAGAGCATGAACAAAAGCTTGCGGGGAATATAAAAACTGACTGTAAAACCATCTATAAATATGTGACGAGGATAAGATAAATGAAGACAAATGTAGGTCCCTTTCCGTCAGAAACACGTGAATTTATAATGGGAAAGAAGGAAATGGCAGACCAGTTAAACAAGGACTTTGGTTCTGTCTACACTAAGGAAGACACAAACAGTCAACCAGAAATACTAGGGAACCGAGGATCTAGTGGGAGGGAGGAACTGAAGGAAATCCACATTAGTCAGGAAATGGTGTTCAGTAACCTGTTGGGACTGAAGACAGATAAATCCCTAGGATCTGATAGTCTACAACCCAAGGAGGTGGCCCTAGAAATCGTGGGTGCATTGGTGATCATTTGCCAATGTTCTCTCTACTCTGGATCAGTTCCTGTGGACAGGAGGGTAGCTAATGTGACCCCACTTTCTAAGAAAGGAGGGAGAGAGAAAACTGAGAATTATAGAACAGTTAGCCTGACATCGGTAGTGGGGAAGATGCTATTAATAATAATTAATAATAATAATAATAATAATAATAATAATATTTTTATTGTCATTGCACATAAGCGCAACGAGATTTGATATGCAGCTTCCATCCGATGTCATAACTTAAATAACTAATAAAATTTAAATTTAGATTTAGATACCCCGAGAACATGGTTTGTAAAAACAACAGAAAATAGTCAAAACAGTTCAAACAGATTAAAGTGCAGATGTGTCTGTACGACGTGACCATCCGAGAGAGACAGTCCATGGGGGGTGGGGGGCACTCAGCAGGGCCGCTATAGCTCTGGGAATGAAGCTGTTCCTGAGTCTGGAGGTTCGGGCGTAGAAGGCCTCGTAACATCTGGAGGGAAGTAGTTCGAACAGTCCATTACAAGGGTGTGAGGAGTCTTTATGGATGCTGACGGCCTTCCTGAGGCACCGTGTGTGGTAGATGCCCTCCAAGGCTGGTAGCTCTGTCCCAATGATCCTCTGCGCTCTGTGGACGACGCGCTGAAGAGCTCTCCTCTCCGCCTCCATGCAGCTGAGACACCAAACAGAGATGCCATACGTTAATATGCTCTCTCTGGTGCAGCGGTAGAAGGTTTCAGCAGCTGTTGGTGCAAACCAGTCTTTTTTAATGTCCTCAGAAAGAACAGTCATTGCTGTGCCTTCTTGACCAGCGCAGCGGTGTTGGTGGACCATGTGAGGTCCTCTGAAATGTGAGTGCCCAGAAACATAAAGCTGGACACTCTCTCCACACTTCCCCGTAGATGGAGATTGGGGCGTATTCTCCATTATGGGACCTCCTGAAGTCAATAATCAGCTCCTTGGTATTGGTGATGTTTAGTGACAAGTTGTTACGTGTGCATCAGTCCGCCAGGTTCTGTACCTCTGCTCTGTATTTTGTTTCATCACCGTTGGTGATCAGCCCAATCACTGTTGTGTCGTCTGCAAACTTCACGATGGTGTTGGTGTCGAATGCAGGAACACAGTTCCGTGTGAAGAGGGAGTAGAGCATGGGGCTCAGTGCACAGCCCTGTGGTGTGCCGGTGCTCAGAGTGATAGTGGAGGACAGGTGCGGGCCCAGTCTCACTGCCTGCGGTCGCTCCGTCAGAAAATTCAGGAGCCAATCGCATATCAGCGAGCTGAGGCCTAGCTGGTGGAGTTTGGTGGTGAGCTTGGTGGCGATGACTGTATTGAAGGCAGAGCTATAGTTTACGAAGAGCATCCTCACGTACGTGCCCTGTCTTTCCAGGTGAGTCAGGACAGTGTGAAGAGCCATCCTCTGTTGATCTATTTGCCCTGTATGCAAATTGATGAGAGTCCAGTCAGGCAGGGATGCTGGATTTGGTGTGGGAGAGGACCAGCCTTTCGAAGCACTTCATGGGTATTGGAGTTAGGGCAACCGGGCGGTAGTCATTCAGGTTGGTGACTTTAGACTTTTTCGGCACCGGCACTATGGTAGCTGTTTTCAGGCACTTGGGGACCGTTGCCAAAGATTGAGACAGGTTAAAGATTCTCGTGAATACTTTCGCCAGCTGTACAGCACAGTCCCATAGTACCTTTCCCTGGACTCCATCTGGGCCTGTAGCCTTGCGTGGATTGATCCTACGCAGAGCGCACTGTACCTCCTGAGTGCTCAGTAATAAGGCCTGTCCCTCCGCCATGGCCGGGGCTATTCCACTCTTGGTGGTGTTGCCAGTTTCGAAGTGGGCAAAGAAGGTGTTTAGCTCGTTGGTCAGTGTGATATCACCGTGAGGGCAGGCGGGGCTGCTCTTGTAGTCAGTGATGTCCCTGACACCCTGCCACATGCTTCTGGTGTCCGTGGCATTTAAGTGTTCTTCTACCCTTTGCCTGTGGATGTATTTGGCCTTTTTTTATACCTTTGTTCAGGTGCAGTCCTGGAGTTGTAGAGTGGCGTCCTCGGTCCATGTTTTGACCGTCCTTATTGCAGGTTTGGTCTTGCGGATGAGGGGTTTGTATGCAGGCAGTAAATACAGTGAGAGGTGATCGGATTGTCCCAGGGATGGGCAGGGGAGAGCTCTGTATGCGTCCTTGATGTTTGTGTGCACTTTATCCAGCGTGTTTGAGCCCCTGGTAGGGCACTGCACATGCTGGTGGAATTTGCGGAGTGCAGCTCGTAGGTCGACCTGATTAAAGTCCCCTGCAACAATGAAGGCACCGTCGGGGTGAGCATCCTGCTGCTTACTGATGGCCGAGTGCAGCTGTGCTAGCGCTAGGTTAGCATTAGTCTGTGGTGGGATGTATATGGCCATGATGATAGCCACAGTAAACTCCCGAGGCAGGTAAAACGGCCTACATTTAATCACTAGGTATTCCAGGTCTGGGGAACAGTAGCTCTCTACTGCAGTGTTGTTGGTGCACCAGTCGTTGTTGATGTAGATGTAATAGAAGCACATTTGGAAAGCAGTGACAGGATCGGTGAAAGTCAGCATGGATTTATAAAGGGGAAATCAAGCTTGACTAATCTTCTGGAATTGTTTTAGGATATAACAAAGAGATTGAATAAGGGAGAGCCAGTGGATGTGGTATATCTGGACTTTCAAAAAGACTTTGACAAGGTCCCACACAAGAGATTAGTGTGTATTATTAGAGCACGTGGTATTGGGGGTAGGGTATTAATGATTTAGACAAATAAATTCAATGCAACACCTCCAAGTTTGTGGATGACACAAAGCTGGGTGGCAGTGTGAGCTGCGAGGGGGATGCTATGAGGCTGCAGGGTGACTTGGATAGTTTGGGTGAGTGGGCAGATGCATGGCAGATGCAATATAATGTGGATAAATGTGAAGTTATCCACTTTGGTGGCAAGAATAGGAAGGCAGATTATTATCTGAAATGTGTCAGATCAGGAAATGGGGAGGTGCAACGAGACCTGGGTGTGCTTGTACGTCAGTCACTGAAAGTAAGCATGCAGGTACTATAGCCAGTGAAAAAGGCTAATGGCACGTTGGCCTTCATTGCGAGAGGGTTTGAGTTTAGGAGCAAGGAGGTCCTACTGCAGTTGTGCAGGGCATTGGTGAGACCGCACCTGAACTATTGTGTACAATTTTGGTCCCCTAATTTGAGGAAAGACATTATTGCTATTGAGGTAGTGCAGATTAAGTTCACCAGGTTAATTTCTGGCATGGCGGGACTGACACATGATGAAAGAATGGATCGACTGAGCTTATATTCACTGGAATTTAGGATGAGGGGGAATCTTATACAAACATATAAAATACTTAAGAGATTGCATAGGCTGGATGCAGGGAAATTGTTCCCGAGGTTGGGGGAGTCCAGAACTAGGGGTCACAGTTTAAGAATAAGAGGTAGGCCATGTAGAACTGAAATGAGGAAAAACTTTTTGATCCAGAGAGTTGTGTGTCTGTGGCATTGTCTACCAAAGAAGGCAGTGAAGGCCAATTCACTGGAAATATTCAAGAGAGAGTTAGATATAATTCTTATGGCTAACGGAATCAAGGGATATGGGGAGAATGCAGAAACAGGATCCAGATTTTGGATGATCAGACATGATCATATTGAATGGCAATGCTGGCTTGAAGGGCTGAATGACCTACTCCTGCACCTATTTTCTATGTTTCTAAAATGTCAGAGTAACTCAACGCGACAGGCAGCATCTCTGGAGAAAACAGATGCTGCATGACCTGCTGAGTTACTCCAGCACTTTGTGTCAAACTTCTATGAATTGAATGGTTGTTACCTTGAATAGTGGATTGATTCTTTAATGCACATCTTACATTATAAATGATTAGAAGTAGGCAGAGCTGAGTTGATCATTTTGCCTCTTAATTTAGACTCACCTTCGTACGATTCAAACATTTTTACGAGGAAATGGGTTTCTTCAATGATTTTATCTTCGATAGATTTCTTGCCCATTCCATAGTCCCGCAGAGTGGACATGGTGAATCTTCGCATCTGCTTCCACGATTCCCCATGACCAAAGGCGATGCCTGTAATTAAAACCGTCAATGTGACAACTTGTCAAAGCAACTTACAACCAAGTCAAAGGTGAGCTTCACTTTTAAATGCCAAAATCTAGATGGAAAACAATGGTTCAAGAGAGAAAGTTTGTTTTAGTGAGGCAATTTACAATAGACAATGGGTGCAGGAGTAGGTCATTTGACCCTTTGAGCCAGCACCGCCATTCAATGTGATCATGGCTGATCATCCGTAATCATTACCCCGTTCCTGCCCTCTCCTCATATCCCCTGACTCTGCTATGTTTAACCCACTATCAAACCCTCTCTTGAAAGGATCCAGAGAACATGCCTCCACCACACTCTAAGGCAGAGAATTCCACAGAGTCACAACTCTCTGTGTGAAAAATTGTTTCCTCATCTCTGTTCTAAATGCCTTACCTCTTATTCTTAAACTGTAGCCCCTGGTTCTGGACTCCCCCAACATTGGGAACATGTACAACTGCAGAAGGACCTCTTTGTTCCTATACTCAACTCCAACATGCCATTCGGTTTCTTCACTGCCTGCTGCATCTGCATGCTTACTTTCATGAACATATAAAAGAGAATACACAACATAGAACAGTACAGCACATCATCCATAAGACACAGGAGCAGAATTAGGCTCTTTGGCCCATTGAGTCTATCCTGCTGTTCAATTGTAGCTGATCTATCTTTCCTTCTCAACCCCATCCTTCTGCATTCTCCCCAGAATCACTGACACCCTTACCAATCAAGAATCTGTCAGTCTGCGTCTTAAAAATATCCATTGACTTGGCCTCCACAGCCTTCTGTGGCAATGAATGCTCCACTATTCGATCGTGGCCGATATATTTTTTACTCTCAACCCCTTTCTCTTGCCTTCTCCCCATAACCTGCATCATTACTTCCCCACTTTTACACAGTGCCACTTTCAGGGAGTTGCGGATTTGCAGCCCAAGATCCTTCTGTGTATCAATGCTTCTCGAAGCACCTGTCATTTACTGCATACTTACCGCTTATATTTAACCTACCAACTGCAACACCTCATACGGGATTCAAAATTAGCTTGATGGTATTTAAGCAGGACAGCTCTTTGCGAGTGGCAGTGAGTGAGCGGCCTAGTGAGGGAAGTGCCCTGTGAGAAAAGTGTGAGTCTTTGGCTCAAGAGTCTTAGGAGAGGAGACCACGCAATACGCTTGAGAGGTAGAGACCAAAGAAGGAGATGTCAGGCAAGCTGATTCAGTGCGATGCTTGCAGTATGTGGGAGGTCAAGGACACCGCTGGTGCCTCTGGCTGCTACAAATGCGAAAAATGCATCCAGGTAGAGCTCCTGAAGGGCCGTGTTGGGGAACTGGAGAAGCAAGTGGATGACCTCCGGTTCGTACGAGAAACGGAGTCGTTCCTCGACAAGTCCTACAGTACGATTGTTACACCTAAGGTATTGGAAGAGAGAAGGTGGGAGACAGTGAGAAAGGGAGGGAAGCATGGAATGCCAACGCCCCGGGTGATGTACCTCTTGTAAACAGGTTCATCCGCTTAGAAGCTGTTGGGACAGAAGACGTGAGCGGCGGACTGGCCTGTGATGCGAATAGGGCTGTTGAGCCAAAACCAAAAAGGCCTAAGGCAGGCAAGGCCATTGTAGTGGGAGACTCCATCGTGAGAGGTACGGACAGGGGTTTCTGCGGCAACAGACGGGATGCGAGGATGGTGTGCTGCCTTCCCGGTGCCAGGATCCAGGATGTCACGGACAGAGTGCAGAAAATCCTCAAGGGCGAAGGTGAACATCCGGAAGTGGTAGTGCATGTCGGCACAAACGATGTCGGAAAGAAGGGGATGAATATTCTGCAGCGTGACTTTAGAGAGCTCGGAAAAATGTTGAAAAGCAGGACCTCCAGGGTTGTTATCTCCGGTTTGCTTCCAGTTCCCCGTGCTGGCGAGAGCAGGAACAGGGAGATACGGGACCTGAACGTGTGGCTGAGGAACTGGTGCACGGGGCAGGGATTTAGATTCTTAGATCACTGGGATCTGTTTTGGGGTAAGGGGGAACTGTACAAAAGGGACGGATTGCATCTTAACAGGTGTGGGACCAGCATTCTGGCAGGCAGGTTTGCCACTGCTACACGGGTGGCTTTAAACTGAATAAGGGGGGTGGGGTGTTGAATGGGACAGTGGAGGATGGAGTTAAAGGGAAAGGGTTTCTTAAATGTGTGAGCGTAGAGACCGAAGGGTGTAAAATGAGGGTAGAAGAAATAGGTAGCAAGGTGAAAAGTAAAAGTGGCAGGCAGACAAAACCAGGGCAAAAATCAAAAAGGGCCACTTTTCAACATAATTGTATAAGGGGTAAGAGTGTTGTAAAAACAAGCCTGAAGGCTTTGTGTCTCAATGCAAGGAGCATTCGTAATAAGGTGGATGAGTTGAATGTGCAGATAGCTATTAATGACTATGATTGGGATCACGGAGACATGGCTCCAGGGTGACCAAGGCTGGGAGCTAAACATCCAGGGATATTCAATATTCAGGAGGGATAGACAGAAAGGAAAAGGAGGTGGGGTAGCGTTACTGATTAGAGAGGGGATTAATACAATGGAAAGGAAGGACATTAGTTTGGAGGATGTGGAATCGGTATGGGTAGAGCTGCAAAACACTAAGGGGCAGAAAACGCTGGTGGGTGTTGTGTACAGGCCACCTAACAGTAGTAGTGAAGTTGGAGATGGTATCAAACAGGAAATTAGAAATGCGTGCGACAAAGGCAAAACTGTTATAATGGGTGACTTCAATCTACATATAGATTGGGTGAATCAAATTGGCAGGGGTGCTGAGGAAGAGGATTTCTTGGAATGTATGCGGGATAGTTATCTAAATCAACATGTAGAGGAACCAACGAGAGAGCAGGCTATTTTAGACTGGGTATTGAGTAATGAGGAAGGGTTAGTTAGCAATCTCGTTGTACGTGCCCCCTTGGGCAAGAGTGACCATAATATGGTTGAGTTCTTCATTAGGATGGAGAGTGACATTGTTAATTCAGAAACAATGGTTCTGAACTTAAAGAAAGGTAACTTTGAGGGTATGAGACGTGAATTGGCCAAGATTCACTGGCAATTAATTCTAAAAGGGTTGACGGTGGATATGCAATGGAAGACATTTAAAGACTGCATGGAAGAACTACAAAAATTGTACATCCCAGTTTGGCAAAAGAATAAATCAGGGAAGGTAGTACATCCATGGATAACAAGGGAAATCAGGGATAGTATCACAGCGAAGGATGATGCGTACAAATTAGCCAGAAAAAGCAGCATACCGGAGGACTGGGAGAAATTCAAAGACCAGCAGAGGAGGACAAAGGGCTTAATTAGGAAAGGAAAAATAGATTATGAAAGAAAACAGGCAGGGAACATAAAAACTGACTGCAAAAGGTTTTATAGATATGTGAAAAGAAAGAGATTAGTTAAAACAAATGTAGGTCCCTTGCAGTCAGAAACAGGTGAGTTGATCATGGGGAACAAGGATATGGCGGACCAATTGAATAACTACTTTGGTTCCGTCTTCACTAAGGAAGACATAAATAATTTGCCGGAAATAGCAGGGGACCGCGGGTCAAAGGAGTTGGAGGAATTGAGTGAAATCCAGGTTAGCCGGGAAATGGTGTTGGGTAAATTGAATGGATTAAAGGCCGATAAATCCCCAGGGCCAGATAGGCTGCATCCCAGAGTACTTAAGGAAGTAGCTCCAGAAATAGTGGATGCATTAGTAATAATCTTTCAAAACTCTTTAGATTCTGGAGTAGTTCCTGAAGATTGGCGGGTAGCAAACGTAACCCCACTTTTTAAGAAGGGAGGGAGAGAGAAAATGGGGAATTACAGACCAGTTAGTCTAACATCGGTAGTGGGGAAACTGCTAGAGTCAGTTATTAAAGATGGGATAGCAGCACATTTGGAAAGTGGTGAAATCATTGGACAAAGTCAGCATGGATTTACGAACGGTAAATCATGTCTGACGAATCTTATAGAATTTTTCGAGGATGTAACTAGTAGCGTGGATAGGGGAGAACCAGTGGATGTGGTGTATCTGGACTTCCAGAAGGCTTTCGACAAGGTCCCACATAAGAGATTAGTATACAAACTTAAAGCACAAGACATTGGGGGTTCAGTATTGATGTGGATAGAGAACTGGCTGGCAAACAGGAAGCAAAGAGTAGGGGTAAACGGGTCCTTTTCACAATGGCAGGCAGTGACTAGTGGGGTACCCCAAGGCTCAGTACTGGGACCCCAGCTATTTACAATATATATTAATGATCTGGATGAGGGAATTGAAGGCAATATCTCCAAGTTTGCGGATGACACTAAGCTGGGGGGCAGTGTTAGCTGTGAGGAGGATGCTAGGAGACTGCAGGGTGACTTGGATAGGCTGGGTGAGTGGGCAAATGTTTGGCAGATGCAGTATAATGTGGATAAATGTGAGGTTATCCATTTTGGTGGCAAAAACAGGAAAGCAGACTATTATCTAAATGGTGGCCGATTGGGAAAGGGGGAGATGCAGCGAGACCTGGGTGTCATGGTACACCAGTCATTGAAGGTAGGCATGCAGGTGCAGCAGGCAGTAAAGAAAGTGAATGGTATGTTAGCTTTCATTGCAAAAGGATTTGAGTATAGGAGCAGAGAGGTTCTACTGCAGTTGTACAGGGTCTTGGTGAGACCACACCTGGAGTATTGCGTACAGTTTTGGTCTCCAAATCTGAGGAAGGACATTATTGCCATAGAGGGAGTGCAGAGACGGTTCACCAGACTGATTCCTGGGATGTCAGGACTGTCTTATGAAGAAAGACTGGATAGACTTGGTTTATACTCTCTAGAATTTAGAAGATTGAGAGGGGATCTTATAGAAACGTACAAAATTCTTAAGGGGTTGGACAGGCTAGATGCAGGAAGATTGTTCCCGATGTTGGGGAAGTCCAGGACAAGGGGTCACAGTTTAAGGATAAAGGGGAAATCCTTTAAAACCGAGATGAGAAGAACTTTTTTCACACAGAGAGTGGTGAATCTCTGGAACTCTCTGCCACAGAGGGTAGTTGAGGCCAGTTCATTGGCTATATTTAAGAGGGAGTTAGATGTGGCCCTTGCGGCTAAGGGGATCAGGGGGTATGGAGAGAAGGCAGGTACGGGATACTGAGTTGGATGATCAGCCATGATCATATTGAATGGCGGTGCAGGCTCGAAGGGCCGAATGGCCTACTCCTGCACCTAATTTCTATGTTTCTATGTTTCTATGAAACATAGGTGTTTATGAATGATCCACACCGTCCACATATAGTGAAAATCAATCTTTATTCCACAGGCAAACAGGAACATTCAAACAGCCATCCATTCTCAACTGGCTCCGCTGGCTTTTGAGAGAGACAGAGAGAGAGAGAGAACGAGCTGGCTGACCTTGCTAGTGTAAAGCTGTGTAGTACCGTAATACCATGTACAGGGTGGCATGCACATATGTGTAGTGGAGATTATAAATGGCATGAATTAATAAGGGTTAATCTACATCCTTCCTCTTAAGGAAGGAAAGCATATACAGGTATAGAGTGGTTAGTGTAGCAATTGCAAAACACCAGTATAAGGTGCGGTATTTATTATTTTACGTGTACTTGTTTGTGCATATGTGAGCACATAAAACAAGACAGGTCATGCACAGTTTAAGTGTAACCAGTAAATTTTCCAATTAGCGGGTTTGGTTTGCAGACACGACCTGCACGTGTACGGTAATACCCCTTGTGCACCTCATCCTTCCCTGAGAGAGCAAGTCTCTTATTGGGCGAATGCAGAGGAGAAGACACAGGTGGGGATGGGGGCACGGGGGAGGGCAGGGATGGCGCTGGCACCGGTAGAGGAATAGCTGGAGTATTATTCATGGAGCGTGAGGGATGACTGGTCCGGGTTAGGACGTGGAGGTGCCGGTTCATTAACCGGGAGGAGGTGTTTTATTTTTAAATCAAAAAATGTATTCAATTATTAAAAATAATATCGACACTACAATAAAACAAGCCAGAAGCCACCACCATAATACAATACAAACATGTATCCATAATAAACTATTATACAACTATGTTACAATCCTTATTGAGGATACATTCAACACCCTGCGGAGCCCAGCGGTCCCAGAACTCCCTCAGGGTGCCCGTAGACAGGGCGTATTCCCTTTCTAACCCCACCCGGGCATGGACGTAACCCCGGAAAAGGGGTAGGCAGCTGGCTCGGTTAGAGCCCTCCACTGTCTGGTGCCGTGACCTGCGGATGGCCAGCTTGGCCAGGTGTTGGCGGGTTCGCCGATAGATGCCGTTGTCAATGTTGACCAAGTAAGAGCGTGGCTCTGCGGCTGATCCCAGAATGGCTCAGAGGCAGTCGTAAACCTCGGAGTGACCGAAAGTGGACAACGTGTCCCTTGTTGAACGGTTGAAGCGGGGAGCTGGTTTTATCGAAGTATTTTCTTTATATGTCGCGGCGACGTTGGAGCTGGGATTGGATCACAGACGGTGCATGAACTTGGGGTTCTGGCAGTTGCTTGGCCATAGGCAGGGTGGAGCGTGTTCACCGTGACATGAGCCGTTTGGCTGCAGAACCCAGGAGAGGGTCGCAGACGATGTTCCGTAGGTTGAGTAAGTCGAGATAAATATCAGAGCCTGCCCTGTGTGAACGTTCCATTAGTTGTTTTGCGCTTCTTACCGTGCGCAGCCAGGCCGTTGGGACTGTGGGTACTCGGGGCTGCTGGTGACGTGGTGAAAGTCCCAGTTTTTCACGAAATTCCTGAAGAGCTGACTGGAGAATTGAGTTCCATTGTCTGAGAGTAGCTTTAGGGGGGCTCCATGGGCAGAGAAGTGGCGAGTTAGTTCTTGAATGATCATGGCTGAGGTTACGCTACTGCGCAGGTCAATTTCAAACCATCCTGAGCAGGTATCGACTAGAACCAGGTATTGTTTGCCTTGCCACTCAGCTAGCTCGGATAAGCAACTTGGGTGACATGGACGAGGTGGGCCAAACGGTCTGCTTCCATGCTATATTTTCTGATTAAACTCCATCTGCCACTTCTCTGCCCATATCTTCAACTGATCCACATTCTGCAGTATCCTCTGAGATTATTCTTCACTGCTCAGAACTCCATCAATTAATTTGCCATCTGCAGACTTACTAATCAGCCCGTCTACATTTATGTCCAAGTCATTCACTGACAACAGAGGTGCTAGTACTGAACTTTGCAGAACAACACTGCTAACATACCTCGCATCAGAGAAATTCCATCTCTACCCTTGGTCTTCAATGACCTAACCAGTTTGAATCCAAATTACCAAGTCACCATAGATCACATGATTAGCACACCATGATGGACCTTGGCAAATGCCTTACTTAAGTCCATGTAGTTAAAATCCACTGCCTTACTCTCAATCATCTTTGCAACCTCCTCAAAAAAACTAAATCAAGTTCATAAGACATGATCTGATCGGCAGAAATCCATGCTGACTATCCCTAATTAGCCCATGTTTTTTGAAATATGAATATATCCTGTCACTAAGAATCATCGCCGGTAGCTCCGCCACCACTGATTCAAGGCTCACCTGCCTGTAATTTGATAGATTAATTTAATTTCCCTTTTTAATCAGATGGAAAATATTAACCACTAACTAGTTTGCTGAGACCACGCCTTTGGCTAGAGAGGATACAAAGATGTTTGTTGAGGCCCCATCGATCTCTCTTGCCTCTCTCCATAACCTGGGATCAATCTCATCAGAACCAGGGGACATCTCACCTTAACGTTCTTTACTAGATCCAACACCTCCTCATTCTAGATATCAACATGTCCTCAAATATTAGCATCGGCCACACTGATCTCACAATCCTCCGTTGTTGTCCTTGTTGAATACCAATGCAAAGTGTTCATTTAGTACCTCACCCATTTCTCCTGTCTCCAGAACAAATTTCCTCCTTTGTCCTTGCATGGTCCTACTTAATATAATTAATATAAAGTATAAAATGCTTATTTGATATTCTTTAACCATACCTGCCAAAAACATTTCAAGAACCCTTTTTGGCCATTTTGTCATTTTTTCCTGCTCACTCTATATTCTTTAAGATCCCTGTCTGATTTCAGCTGGCTAAATTTCACTTATATTTCCTTTTTCTTTGCGTGGATAAGAATGAGAATAAATTACAAATAAATAATGGGACATTCAGGACCGTGCTAAGAGCCAGCCTAGACAAGACAGGCCGAACGATCTCATGTGTTGAAATATGAAAGTTTCAATGCCTCCTCAGACTATACAACAGCTGGAAAGTGTGACAAATATAATCAAAGTGACAAAAATAGGTATATGTTAAAATAGTGGAAAAGCTTTATTAGTTTGTGAAACAATCTTACAATAAATCCCCAAGTAAATGGTTTCATGTATTATGTAAATAAATTAAGCACAATTTGCAAAGGATTGGGTACCAATCTCAATTAAAGAATCATGTGTTGTCCAAAGTCCTTTAAAGTTTTACAGCTTAGAAAAACAAGTTCCACTTAACAGAACTAAATGAGGATGCAACCAAATATTATCAAGGGTTCAACGACAATGAAGACGAGTTACCATGACCCTTGGCTACGACATCAAACATTGGGATGCGACCTCTTCCTCCAAACTCATCGGGATGATTGATGAGAGCATCCTTCACGGTCTCGTAGCCGGTCAGGACCACAGCCTTCATGGTTCCAAGCTTGATGCTGAAGATAGGACCGTACTTCTCAGACAGCTTAAACAGGAGGAACAAGATTCCATGAACAATTAATAACATTTTCATTTTATTATATTATTAGTTTACTGGATATGGCACTGTAAGGCTGATCCACTGCTGTGCAAATCGGGCAGCATGGTGGCGCAGTGGTAGAGTTGCAGCCTTACAGTGCCTGCGACCCGGATTTGATCCTGTTATGGGTGCTGTCTGTACAGAGTTTGTACATTCTCCCCATGACCTGCGTGGGCTTTCCCCGGTGCTTCGGTTTCCTCCTATACTACAAAGATGTACAGGTTTGTAGGCTAATTGGCCTGGTTAAATTGTCCCTAGTGTATGTAGGATGGTGTTACCGTTGCGGGGATCACAGATCGGCTTGGACTCGGTGGACCGAAGGGCCTGTTTCCGTGCTGTATCTCTAAACTAAACTAAATTACTAAAATAAAAACTAGTGTATGGCTTCTACCTCAGTACATGCGACAATTAACCAAATAAAGCTAAACTCATGAGCCAGTGGATAGATTTTCTGTTACTCTGGTAGAACACCAGCATTGACACGGAAGGGCTGAATGACCTCCTGTGCTATAACCTTGCTGTGATACCAATTACACTGTAATAACCAAGCAGTAAATGGTCACCTCATGATGTGGTTTCACATTACCTTGTAACCCACTGTCACTCATTCCATAAACCAATAAGATTGCACCCTTTTTTGTTGCGAGCAAAGACTTTTGTATCAGAAAACTGTGAGACACATTTTCTGGCATAGAGAAAGGAGCTCAAGATGCAAATGGAGCTCCTTCCTCACAGTCTGTGGAACTAATCAATAAGGTCATCACATCGCGGGCATTGCATGTGTAGCCGATTTATTTTCGTCAATATTGCCACAACCCCTTGACTTGTTTTACTCTGATAACAAAAAAATATTCCGCTTGCACAAGTTAAACCGTGAGGGAAACTCTCAGGCCTATTGCGTAAGCAGTACAGTGGTTGATGAAATAAAATTATTCTCCCTTTTCTAACAGCAATTCCGAAAACAACAGCATGAAAAGGGCAAGGACAGAGGGTGCAAGAAGAGCGATAACACGTCCAAATTTCTCTCCATAGTTTGATGTGAATGTGCATCCGAACATCGTCATTGTCAGCAGTTAATGGATCACCATCCCCAAGGACAGCAATTCAGGAATGCAGTTCAGTGTCATGATCTGATAGCAACACAGAGTGCCAGCACAGGCCCTTCAGCCCATTGTATCTAGACTGACCATCATGTACCTATCTATACTCATCCTATTTATCACCATTTGTTCTGCAGCCTTCAGGACTACGATGGTTGGGCAATAAATAATAATGAATGGCCCAGATAGGATGGAGGTGGAAAGGAAGTTTCCAGTAATGGGAGAGTCAAGGTAGGCGGCGCGGCTCCGGCCAGCAGCGGCCTCTGCAGCCTGTCCGCGTTTTTATTATTTTTTGTCCGTGTTTTTATGTAGTTTTTGTTATTTTATGTCGGGGTGTGTGTGTGGGGGGGTGGGGGTGGGGGGAAACTTTTTGAATCTCTCCCTGCACTGGAGACCCGACCTTTTCTCGTCGGGTCTCAGGTGTCGTTGAGGCCACAACGAGGAGCGGCCTCCAACGGGAAGAAGCCGGGGACTCAGGTGCCGACTCACCGTGCCGTCGCGGAGCTGGCCGAGTCCGGAGCGGGTGGAGCGGTGGAGGAGCGCTGCTGCTGCTGCTGCTGCTGCTACCGGAGAGTCGGAGGCTCCAACGACAGGTCTGGCGGACGGCGGCGCCGGGAGCCCGCGGCTCCCTGGAGGGAGACCGCTTTTCGGGGCTCCTGCAACGGCGAATTCTCCCGCCCGTGTTGCGGGGTTTAAGAGCTCCTGGAGCGGGGCCTACATCACTGCCCCGCGCGGCTGGAATGGCCGCGGACTCTGCGAGCGCACACCGGGGGCTCCAACACCAAGACCCGGTGTGCGACCTCGCACCACCCGGCGTGGCTTTAATGGCCGCGGGACAATCGCCATCGCCAGCCGGGGGCTATGACTTTGACTCTGACACCGGGGGGGGGAGAGTGCAGTGGAGAGACAAGTTTATTTGGCCTTCCATCACAGCTATGTGATGGATGTTTATGTAAAATGTAATTATGTTGTGTCTGGGGTCTATTTGTGTGCAATGTATGGCTGCAGAAACGGCATTTCGTTTGGACCTCCAGGGGTCCAAATGACAATTAAATTGACTCTTGACTCTTGAAGGACCAGAGGGCACAGCCTTAGGATACAAGGACGTATCTTTAGAATGGAGATGAGGAGGATTTTTTTCAACCAGAGGGAGGTGAATTTGCTGATTCCATTGCCACAGATGGCTGTGGCATCCAAGACATTGGGTTTTTTTTATAGTGGAAATGATAGGTTCTAGATTAGTAATGACATCAAAGATTAGGGAAGAAGGCAAGAGAATGGGGCTAGGAGGGAAAAAATAGAGCAGCCATGATCCAATGGCAGAGTAGACTCGATGGGCCAAACGGCCTAATTCTACTCATATGTTTTATAGCAAAATTTCCTTATAACCCTGTGAACCTCGCATTATACATTTCTGTATTCTTTTTTCGAAAGAGAGATACAGCACGGAAATAGGCCCTTTGGCCCATCGAGTCCACGCTGACCATCAAAACCCCATTTACACTAATATTGCACTAACCTAATCCAACTTTAATCTCTCCATATTCTCATCAATCGCTCCCAGATTCTACCAGTCTCCGACACACTAGGGACAATATACCGAGACCAATTTAACTATAAACCCGCTGGATCGAACCCGGGTCTCTGGCTCTGTGAGGCAGCGGCTCCACCAGCTGCCCCAATGTGGCCGCCCAGTATTTGAAAAGAGATGACTCACGTTAGCCTGGGCGTTTCTCGCGGGATGTTCAGGGAGTCAACTCTGGAGTTAACTATATCAGCAGCAGACAGTGGATCAGGGTCTTGGAGAAGAAAAACGGAAGAACTGCAGACGCTGGTTTATATCAAAGAGAAACACAAAGAGCTGAGTAACTCAGCGGGCCAGGCAACATCTCCGAAGAAAGCAGTCTGAAGAAGGGTGCCGACCCGAAATGTCACCTATTATTTTTCTCCAGAGATACTGCCTGGCCCGCTCAGTTACTCCAGCACTTTGTGCCCGCATGAAGTGGACATCCTGCCGGGTTTATCTGAGCGGGTAACATCTGATTACAAGCGGTGAATGATGGAAGTTGTGAAACTGAACTCAGGAGTGCTGAGATTTCTGGGGCGATGAATCTAAGCGGCAGCAACATAGAGACAGCGATGCTTCTCTCAAGCGCTGGGTGCAAGTGGGGAACAGAACGGGCCCCCATTGCTGCCTCCTCCCGCTCCCTCTTACCTCCATGAGACTCTCGTGGGGCTTCTTCAGATCCACCAGGTGCAGGTGACCGATGATGGGCAGACAAGGGGGTCCCGGGGGCAGGTTGAGCGCTCCATGGCACTTAGAGCCGCGGCGAAAGTAAAGGAGGAGCAAGAGGGAGAGGGCGCCGAGGATCAGTAAAGTGGCTGCGTCCAGCGGGAAGGCGCTGCCCAACGTCATCCCTGGGCTCCCCTTGACTACTCACTCCTGTCAGCGCCCCAGAGCAGGGTCCCCGGGCCGCAGTGTCTCTCAGCTTGAGCCCCACTCGCCTCTGTTTAAACCCTCCTCCTGAAACCTGAAAGTTAAAGGTGTCAGCGAGGGCGGCGGCGACGAGTGAGGAGCCACCTCTTGGCTGCGGTTTCAGTAAAGTGGCGCCAGGGCAACTAACGTTGGTGGCGAGTGGGAGGGAGCCGCAGCTCTAAGGACGAAGGGAGCAAATTCCCACCAGACCATTGCAGGAACAAATTCAGCTATAGATGTAGTAGTTTTTTCTGGGGTTTTTTTGGCGGTTGGCAAATAAATTTTTAGTGCATTACCGCCACCAACTAGTATGGAGTGTGGATCAAATAACATTATAACTTATATACTAATAACCTATATCTTTCCGAACAAATTGGTTACCCTGAGAAAAAGCAATAGGATTTGATAGCACTTATATTAATTCTTTTGTAAAATATCTATTAAATCAAATTGTACTTTTTCTTTTCTGAATCGTTCACTCATTTGTCTTCTTTCTTCCTCATACCTCTCACAATGTACAATGACATGCTCTATTGTCTCTTCTTGCCCACAGTATTCACATCTGCCTGTATTATGCTTGCCTATTATAAAAAGTGTACTGTTCAGACCAGTGTGTCCAAATCTGATTCTTGAAATTACTGTCTCCTCTTTTCTGTTTTTTTTCCTGCACATCTCATTTCTCCCACTTCCCTCTGGACTCTGTAGAACCACCATCCTTTCCGCTCTTCCTCCCATTGCTTTTGCCATCTTTCCTTCAGTCTTTGCTTAATAATGTCTTTGATTTCAGTTTTACCTATGTTAATACTTAAATCAATCTTACTTCTTTTTGTTACCTCTTTTGCTACCTTATCTGCCATTTTGTTTCCTCTAATGCCAATGTGTGCTGGTACCCATAAAATTATGACTGTAAGCCCCATCATTTGAATTCTGAATAGTATTTGTTGTATTTCAATCAAAATGTCTGGTCTACTGTCTGAATGGCTGTGCTGTAAACTCTTTATTGCTAAACTTGAATCTGAACAAATAACTGTCCTTAAAGGCCTAGTATCCTCGACCCACTGTACTGCTAACAATATTGCAATCATTTCACCTGTGTATACTGAGACCTCATTATTGATCCTCTTCCCTACTTTGATGTGAAATTCTGGTACAATAAATGCTACTCCTACTTTATCAACTGAATCTTTTGATGCATCTGTATAAATCTGGACAAAACTGTAGTATCTGTCAATGTATTCCTGTATGATGAATGAATTTTACATACATTGTTTATCCTTGTTTTTCTGTTCTAATATTGTAAAGTCTACTGCTGCATCTGGAAGTATCCAAGGTGGAATTGAAGGTAATGGAACCGTTGGAACCACATTTAATTGTGCTATGCTGATTTGTAATGCTCTCTGGATCACTGTCCATCCAAAACATTTTGTTTCCCTTCTCTCCTTTTCCCAGCATGGTTTGACAATCATATGCTTTCTCAATATCAAAAAATACAGCTACTACACTTTCTCTGTTAATTTGTGCTCTCCTAATTTCATGTTCTAAACATAAAGCTGGATCCATGGTGTTTCTCCCCTTCCTAAAACCACTCTGGTAATTGGATCTTCTTCTTCTTTCGTGTGGCGCGCACAGCCTAAAGTTGTTGGACAACTTGTTCAATTTGATCTTCCGTTTGTGCACGTCGAGTTGATTGCATTAGTCAAAACAGGGCGGACCACGTGAAAGTTGCAATCTTCCACCCCGGTAATTGGATAAATATCCTTTATTTTCTACATAATATGTTAACCTTTCATTTACCATTTTTTCCATTACTTTACATATGTTGGATGTTAACACAATAGGCCTATAATTCCCTGGGTTTGTCAGATCTTTACCTGGCTTTCCTATTGGGATTACTACTGCCTCCTTCCAGCTTTGCGGTAATTTCCCACCCTCCCACACTTTATTATAAAATTCTAACAAAAAATCCTTGGATGTTTCACTGAGATGGTTTAACATGGTGTAACAAATCTGATCTTTACCTGGTGCTGATATCTTGGTTTTTCTAAGAACTCAGTTGAATTCTGTCTTTGTGAATGGTTTGTTAAGAACATCGTTAGTGTCTTCCTCATGTCGTATTAACTGTATATTCTCTGCTATAGTATTTTCTTTTCCTTTTCTTCCTTCTTCACTAACATTGGCTGAACTGTGAATTTTAGCAAAAGATTTTTCCAACATCTCTGCTTTCTCTTCATCTTTCACTGCTGTAATTTCACTGTCGGTTAGGATTGGATATTTGTATTCTCTTTTAATTCCTTTCATTCTCCTTATCATTCCCCAAACTTGACCTACTTTTGTCTCCCTTCCCACTGAGTTACAAAATGTCCTCCAAAATTCCCTCTTTGCATTTTTTATTACTCTTCTTACACTTGCTTGCAACCTTTTGTATTCAATAAGATTCTGAAAATTGTGATTTATTTTCAAAATGTTAAAAGCTTTATTTCGACACTTAATTGCTTTGTCACACTCCTTAGTCCACCATGGTACACTCTTCTTGTTGTGCTTACCTCCTTTCTTCTTAATGGACTTCGTTGCTGCCTCTAAAATGGCTTCACAAACAGAAATATTTAAATTATCCACATCTTCATAAATATCAATTTTCTCAATTTCTTGATCACTAATAATCTTAAACTTCTCCCAATCAGCACCACTAAAAGACCATTATCTCTGTATTATACTCCTCTAAACTCACTCCTACTACTATTTCTATCGGGTAGTGGTCACTTCCTACCGTTGTTCTTCGAATTACTTCCCATGAACAAACCATGAACATAACACCCGCCAATGAGTCTGGCACTAGTGTGAGGTCTATGGCTGATTCTGACCCTGTTCTGATGTTGATTCGCGTCCCACTTCCATCATTAAGACACACAAGGTTTTTATTCTCCATTAAATCCTCAATCACCATCCCGTTTTCATCATTAGAATCATCCCACAACGTTCAGCTACAGATGAAGGCCCCGTTTACTTAAAATCTGTGAAATCCATTGCTGACGGCGAGTCTTCAAGCTGAAACTCTGACTCTGCCACAGACACCGCGTCGCCTGTTGAACGTTGCCGGGGTTGAATGCTTTGGTTTCACGGTCACACTGAGTAAGTGTCCGGGGACAGCTGAGTGCGGCTCCCTCCCACTTGCCACCAACGTTAGTTGCCCTGACGCCACTTTACTGAATCCGCAGCCAAGAGGTGGCTCCTCGTTCGTCACCGCCGCCCCCGCTGACACCTTTAACTTCCAGGTTTCAGGAGGAGGGTTTAAACAGAGGCGAGTGGGGCTGAAGGTGAGAGACACTGCGGTCCGGGACCCTGCTCTGGGGCGCTGACAGGAGCGAGGAGTCAAGGGGAGCCCAGAGATGGCGTTGGGCAGCGCCTTCCCGCTGGACGCAGCCACTTTACTGATCCTCGGCGCCCTCTCCCTCTTGCTCCTCGTTTACTTTCGCCGCGGCTGTAAATGCCATGGAGCGCTCAACCTGCCCCCGGGACCCCCTTGTCTGCCCATCATCGGTCACCTGCACCTGATGGATCTGAAGAAACCCCACGAGAGTCTCATGGAGGTAAGAGGGAGCGGGAGGAGGCAGCAATGGGGGCCCGTTCTGTTCCCCACTTGCACCCAGCGCTTGAGAGAAGCATCGCTGTCTCTATGTTGCTGCCGCTTAGATTCATCGCTCCAGAAATCTCAGCACTCCTGAGTTCAGTTCCACAACTTCCATCATTCACCGCTTGTAATCAGATGTTACCCGCTCAGATAAACCCGGCAGGATGTCCACTTCATGCGGGCACAAAGTGCTGGAGTAACTGAGCGGGCCAGGCAGTATCTCTGGAGAAAAAGGATAGGTGACATTTCGGGTATGCACCCTTCTTCAGACTGCTTTCTTCGGAGATGTTGCCTGGCCCGCTGAGTTACTCCAGCACTTTCTGTCTCTCTTTGATATAAACCAGCATCTGCAGTTCTTCGTTTCTACAGGAGGTCCACTTGATCAGATCTGAACACAGTTTTCTAGAGCCAGAGACCCGGATGCAATCCTGCCCCCGGGTGCTGTTTGTGTGGAGTTTGCAAGTTCTCCCTGGGGGTTCCTTCCTCCTGCTCCGGTTAACTCCCACAGACGTGCGGGTTTGTAGGTTAAATGGCCTATGTTATTCGGACCCTTTAGAGTTATTTTGTAAACCTGCATCTGCAGTTCCTTGTCTCTATATCAAATACATGTTTCTTTTAATTCCTTCAATTCCTGCCCAATTTATCCCATGATCACCTTAGCCACCCAGTCCACAATTATAAATTATTTTAAAGTTTACCAGAGAGTCCCACTACACAGTGCCTCAATGTGGTGGGAAGAGCCCTCTCTACCACTTCTCCCTTTTATATTCAGGTATTATATTGACCTGTTTAAAATTGATGTATTAAATTAACATTTTTCACCTGTATTTATCATGATGATATGATGCCCGGAAACTTAAGGAAGTTAACAGTGTAGAGGTACCATCAGCCATGATTGATGGCGGAGTAGAATTGATGGGCCGAATGACCTAATTCTGTTCCTATAACTTATGAACTTAGACAGATACAATTGTGGTATTTACAGTGCCCTCCATAATGTTTGGGACAAACACCCATCATTTATTTATTTGCCTCTGTACACCGCAATTTGAGATTTGTAATAGAAAAAAACACATGTGATTAAAGTGTACATAGTCAGATTTTATTAATGGGGTATTTTTATACATTTTGGTTTCACCATATAGAAATGATAACAGCGTTTATACATAGTCCCCCCATTTCATGGCATCATAATCATTGGGACACGGCTTCACAGGTGTTTGTAATTGATCAGGTGTGTTTAAATGCGTCCTTAATGCAGGTATAAGAGAGCTCTCAGCACCTAGTCTTTCCTCCAGTCTTTCCATCAGCTTTGGAAACTTTTATTGCTGTTTATCAACATGAGGACCAAAGGTGTGACACTGAAAGTCAAAGAAGCCATTATCAGACTGAGAAACAAGAATAAAACTGTTAGAGACATCAGCCAAACCGTTAGCTTACCAAAATCAACTGTTTGGAACATCATTAAGAAGAAAGAGAACACTGGTGAGCTTACTAATCACACAGGGACTGGCAGGCCAAGGAAGACCTCCACAGCTGATGACAGAAAAATTATCTCTATAATAAAGAAAAATCCTCAAACAACTGTACGACAAATCAGAAACACTCTTCAGGAGCCAGGTGCGGATTTGTCAATGACTACTGTCCACAGAAGACTTAATGAACAGAAATACAGAGGCTACACTGCAAGGTGCAAACCACTGGTTAGCCAGGTTAGTTTGCCAAGAAGTACTTAAAAGAACAAATAGAGTTCTGGAAAAAGGTCTTGTGGGCAGATGAGACAAAGATTAACATATCGGAGTGATGGCACGATCAAAGTATAGAGGACAGAAGGAACTGCCCAAGATCCAAAGCATACCACCTCATCTGTGAAACATTTTGTGGGGGTGTTATGGCCTGGGCATGTTTGGATGCTGAAGGTACTGGCTCACTGATCTTCATTGATGATACAACAGCTGATGGTAGTAGCATAATGAATCCTGAAGTGTACAGTCACATGCAGACACTGCTCAAGTTCAAATAAATACCTCAAAACTTCATGGCCGGCAGTTCATTCTCCAGCAAGACAATGATCCTAAACATACTGCTAAAGCAACAAAGGAGTCTTTCAAAGCTAAAAAATGGTCAATTCTTGAGTGGCCAAGTCAATCACCCGATCTGAACCCAATTGAGCATGCCTTTTATATGCTGATGAGAAAACTGAGGAGGACATGCCTCCAAAGCAAGCATAAGCTAAAGGTGGCTGTAATACAGGCCTGGCAGAGAATCACCAGAGAAGATACCCAGCAACTGGTGATGTCCATGAGTCGCAGACTTCAAGCAGTCATTGCATGCAAAATACTGACATGACATGGCCGCATCCCAAACATTATGTTTACCCTGAAATGGGGAAACTGTAAAAACACTGATGTAATTTCTACATGGTGAAACCAAAATGTATAAAAATGGCCTTCATTAAAATCTGACAATGTGCACTTTAACCACATGTAATTTTTTTCTATTACAAATCTCAAATTGTGGAGTACAGAGGCAAATAAATAAATGATGGGTCTTTGTCCGAAAGATTATGGAGGGCACTGTAAGATGCATTTGAAGGCAGATGGATATACGGTACCACATTCCAAAGAAAAACAATTGCCACATAAAGATGTTTTCTCACAGATTTCCTTTGCCAAATATTTTTATTCTGTCAAAAGGTGTGTTGACATCAGCGACGCACAGCACACACGTTTCGGTATTTTGGGGATGATGTGAGGCCCACACCGGACACAAGCTCCAGATTGTTCACATTCGGGGGGACTTGAAACCGGAACTTCTGTATCAGAATGGTAAAGAACAGGAAGAGCTCCACCCTGGCCAGGGTTTCTCCAGCACAGGCCCTGCGTCCTGCAAAGGCACAAACATGTCAACGTTGCTCTAACAGATCCAAAGTTTGATTAATTAATCCATCAAAATATAAAAAAGTGGAAAAATAGGTGCAGGAGTAGGCCATTCGGCCCTTCGAGCCAGGACCACCATTCAATATTTCACCCGTAAAAAGCACACGCAGTCAAAGAGAGAACTTGTAAACTCCACGCAGACAGCAACCGAAGTGAAGATTGAACTCAGCTCTCCGGCGCTGGGAGGCAGCAGCTCTACAAGTGGAGACACCGTGCTACTCTAAAAAATGTTCACCTTCACTCCAAAATAATTAACAGTAATATTTTTCTCAAGGTAAAGCAAGGCCAATAAGAGCCATTTTAACTCCCCTTCCCAGTCCCACTCTGACCTTTCTGCCCTTGCAACGTTTTCACTCAGAGGGTGGTGGGTAGATGGAACAAGCTGCCAGAGGAGGTAGTTGAAGCGGGTACTATTATAACATTGAAATGACACTTGGACAGGTACATGTATGTGTAGGTGGATACATATACAAAACACACACACATACATATACACACATATCACGGAAGTGGCTGCGCTGCCTTGCAGCTGCTGCTCGCCTGCAGTCCGTTTTGTCTTTCCTTTTTTTTGTTTTCTTTTTGTCCCGTTTCAGTTTATTTTGGTTTGTTGGGTTGTGTATGTGTGGGGGGGGGGGGCGTGTTTTTGGTCTCTTCCTACGGGGGGATGCGACCTTTTCTGTCGTATCCCCTGTCTCAGTCTCCGTGAGGCCTAATGGCGGAGCTGGCGGCCTCCAACGGGGACCGGCCTCGAGGCTCCGTAGGCAGAGCCAGGACTTATTTACCATCGCGAAGCTGGTCGACTTCGGGGCTGTGGTGGCGTTCCGGCGGCCCGACTTCGAGGCTGGGGTGGCGTTGTGGCAGTGGCAGCCCGACTCGGGGCTGTTGCGGGGCGTTCCGGTGGCGGTGACTCCGACCTTCAGGGCTACGGAGCCATTACCGGTCGGACTGACGGTCGGGGGCAGGGCCCAGTGGACGATAGCGTCGGGAGCTCGCAGGTCACGGGTTGGTGACCTGTTTTTCCCGGGCTCCCGCAACACCAGCTTCGTCCGCTGGATGGGAGGGCAGCAGCTTCGGCAGCTTCGACCACCCCGGGCCGTGGAGTTTGAACCGGCCCGTTCGCGGAGTTTCGGATTCAGCTTACCATCTTGCTTACCATCACCCGGTAGGGGTCACAACATCGGAGGGCCAGGATTGCCCCAGTGCAGAGGGGAGAGCAAGGAGGGAAGAGACAAGGACTTTAAGATTTTTGTCTTCCATCATAGTGAGGAGGTGCCTGTGGACTCACTGTTGTGGATGTTAAAAACTGTGTAGAGTCTGGTGTTTTGTTATTTTATTCCATGTTTATGACTGCAAAGGTTTAACCATTTTGTTTAACTGTAAAATATGCAATGACAATAAATTTGAATCTAATCTAAGCTAATCTATATTACTAAAAGTAAGATCTTGACCGCTT
>NW_026576564.1:0-77500 GCF_028641065.1 Leucoraja erinaceus
TGGTTGATCGAATTTAATTCCAGAGAATTTGATGTTTCATTTTGGGACATCGCACTATGGCATGACCTAACACGTGATGTAGGCTCTGGGTATTGTTTTAGAGCAGAGGGACTAGGAGTACATGTTCAGGGGATCCTTGAATGTGGAGGTCGCAGGTAGATCGGGTGGTTTAAAATGCTTTTGGCAGCTTGGTTCCCATCTATAGGTGGACAAATATCCCAAGGCCAGTTAGATCCCCAGTGAGCCAGGAACTCTTGAGCTGTCGGATTCCATGTAACATTTAGGTTAGTTATTGTCACATGTACCGAGGTACAGTGGAAAGCTTTTTGTTGTGTTGCTAACCAGACTGTGAAAACACAATATACCTTACAATCGCCCAATCACAGTGTATAGATCAAGTAAAAATGTTGGTCGAGTGGAGATTTAGGTGTGGAGCGATTGTTAGACTTCCTATCCGCTTCTGTGGCAGCACGCAACAGTCGCCTTGGGTTTGGCCCATCTTGGTCTTGGCTGTTATTTCCACAACTCGCCCTCCCAATCTACTACTGCCTCAATTTGAGACTAACTGTCTCTGAGATGCTCTGTCATTTACTGCACATTTCAGTTATTTGGCTTTTCAGCGTTTTTCCATTCGCATTATTTGCTTCCACTCTTTGCTTCAGCGTCCGTCCATCGAACCACTCCATCCCGTACCTTTACAATTACATCCTGATTAGCATGATGGATTCAAAGCACAATTAGCAAATTTGCAGATGGAATACAGAGCTGTGTGGCATTGTAAACTGGTAAGAGGATGCTATGAGAATGCAGGTGACTTGGTTAGGTTGGGGGAAGTGGGCAGAGTGCATGGCAGATGCGTTTAATGGGATAATTGATGTTATCCATTTGGTAGCAAAACAGGAAGCAGATTACTATCTAAATTTGTGTCAAGTTGGGAAAAGGGGGTTACACAGGATATGGTGGTCCCTTGTTCATCAGTCCTGAAAGTATCAAGCAGTGTCCAGCAGAGCGGCAGTGAAGAAAGTGAATGAAATGTTGACCTTCATAACAAGAGGAGTTGATATGAGGAGCAAATAGGTCTTCCTGCAGCTTTTACAGGGCTGCCTAATTGAGACCACATGACGGGAGTATTGGTGTGCATTTTTGGTCCCCTAATTTGAGGAAGGACATTCATTGCTATTGAGGGAGCCCGCGTAGTGGTCGCCATGGTTAATTCCTCGGATTTGGGGTACTTGTCATATGTTTAGATGAATGGAGCGGCTGGCTGTACACTCTGGAGTTTAGAAGGATGAGCGGTTCTCCCTCAGTGAAAACATGTAAGATATTTAGGGTTTGGACACTCTAGAGGCAGGAAACTGTTCCCGATGTTGGGGGAGTCCAGAACCAGGGGCCACACAGTTAAGAATCGGGATAAGCCATTTAGAAACGGAGACGAGGAAACACTTTTTCTCTCAGAAAGTGTTGAGGCAGTGGAATTCTCTGCCTCAGAGGGCGGTGGAGGCCGGTTCTCTGGATGCTTTCAAGAGAGAGCTAGATAGGGCTCTTACAGATAGCGAGTTCAAGGGATATTGAGAGACGGCAGGAATGGGGTACTGATTGTGTATGATCAACCATGATCATATTTGAATGACAGTGCTGGCTTCGAAGGACGCTAATGCTCTGCTCCTGCACCTATTGTCTATTTTGTAGTCTAGCTAGCTACCTAGTTCTCCAATAATGTAGCCATCCACTAGCCTACCTACTACCAGTATTGCTCAGTCTAGCACATTGTGTAGTTATCCAGTAAACTACTGCTTACTATTCAGGATGCAGCAATTTAGCTAGGTATCTGGTTATCCGTATGTACAAGTCTAGCTAGCGACCTAGCGATCCCGTATGCCGCTGTCTAGCTAGCTCTGCTAGCTGTCCCATAGAGGGCCATCCAGAGAAGAGAAGGAGATCCAAGACTGAGGGGAGGAAGAGAGAGGAAGAGAGTTAGAGAGGGTACGGACAGGTCCTGTGCGAGAGAGAGGGAATGCGGAGGGGAGAGGCGCGGCACACATGAGGGGGAGGGAGTAGAGAAAGCGGGATCGGGATAAGAGCTAGGGGAGAGAGAGAGGGGAAATCATGTATCGCTAGTGAGGAGATTCAAATAGGGAGCGAGAGGGCGGAATTTAGAGGGGGCGTATCATGCCAAAGAGGTTGGAGAGGAGAGAGAGGAGAGGGATCGAGGGAGACGAGGAGTAGCGAGAGGGAGGAAACAGCTGAGGAGAGAGAGGGCCCGTGGGAAAGGAGAGAGTGTAGGAGAGAGAGCGGAGACACATCTGCATGGAGGAGAGCTCCCCCATAGGAATTGAGGAGGAGAGGACGGGAGCTGGTCAGGAGGGGAGCGAGGAGCTCATTTAACGTAAAAAATAAAAAGAGGGATCCCCAAACTCCAGATGTGCCGCCTTCAAAATGATGCCTCACTCATTCCCCATTACTGATGGGTGGGGTGGTTGGAGGGTGAAGGCAGGTGTTAGAGCTGGTTGGAATAAAAAAAGGGAGGGAGCTTCAGCGGGACAACCCTTGAACATCTCCCTCCTGCCGGTCCCGCGCGCAACTCTGCTAATGTCAGTCACTTCCCGCAAATCCTAAATTCAGGACTGCCCAATGAGCAGGACACGGCCCTCTTGCGCGCTGGGTGACACTACATGGAATTCACTGCCCGGTCCGTGTCTTTCAATGTAGACCAGACAGTGAGGGGGACCAGCTCAATAGGCAGGTACCAGCGGGCCGATGACGCTTAACAGGACAGCGGGCGGTGGAGCTTACTCAAGTGCCAGCTACGGTTAACCTCAATTGGTCCATTGATTCGTTCTGAAACGGGAGTAAGCTCCACCGCCCGTGCAGTCCTGTTTATCCATCGCCTGCTGAACCCGCTCCGCTCTATGATCTTTGCTCTTGAGCCGGTCCCTCACCCATATGGTCTCCATTGAAAGACACGGACCGGGCTTTGGAAGACATTCAGTGTCCACCACAGCGCAGCAATTTGTAGGTCTCTGTCCTGCTCCCGCTGCTTTCGGCCTCAATTTACACATATTTGCGGAAGCGGCCCTACTGAGCGAGCCCGCGAGTGGCAGGTGAGAGATATTCAGACAGAGGCACTGCCATATATCTTCCTCGGCCTCCTCCTTACCTCTCTCGTCTCTCTCTCAATATCTCTCTCTCTCCCGTTCTCAGGGGACGTTCTCACTCCCGAGCTACTTCCTCCCCCCCCTCTATCTCGTAGCTCCACGCCGGAGTCTCTCTGGTATCTACCATATCTCTCTCTCTCGCCTCCTCCTCCCTCTCTCAATGCTCTATCTCTCCTCTCACCTACCTGTCCCAGCATTTGTGTGAGTGTGTGTGGGTGGTGTGCTGTTGTATTCCCCCCCCCCCCCCCCCACCCTATATGTGGTGTGTACTGGCCTGTTCCATCCGTCGTGTGTGTGTGGTGTGTGTTAGCTGTGGGTGTGTGCGCAACAGCGTTTGTATGGTGTGGTACTGAGGGACAGTGTGTGTATATGGGTTGTGTACTATGTGTGTGGATGTATTGGGTCCAATCGGTGTGTGATGTATTGTGGTCCTTGGGTGTGATGTGGTTGTGCGTGGTGTATATGGTATGCACATGGGTGGGGTGCACGTGTGTGGTCGTGTGTGTGTGTGTGTGTATGTCAAAGCAAGTCGTGCTGTGTGTGTATATGTGTGTGGGTATATGTGTGTGTGTGTGTGTGTGTGTGTGTGTGTATGTATGTGTGTGTGTGTGTGTGTATGTGTGTGTGTGTGTGTGTGTGTGTGTATGTATATGTGGGTGTGTGCTATATGTATAGGTGCTGTGTTGTGTTTGTGTGTATGTATGGGGGGTTGAGGGAATGGGCGTAATTGTGGGTGTGTGAGTGGGTGCTAACCTTCGAGGTGGTGTTTAGTCGTACGAGGGAGGAATTGGGACAATATTTTGTTTTACGAGGAAGGATTTAGGAGAGGACTGGAGAGGACATTTAAGGGAGAGGAGAGGGGAGGAAATGATGCCTGGGGAGGAGAGAGGAAGAGCGGAGAGAAGAGCCAGGTTTTCAAGGAAGATTGAACACTGGTTTGGAAAAAAAGGATTGAGATGTAGAGGAAAAAAGAGAGAGATCTACAATAATTAATAGGCAGGAGATTGGAGGACATGAGTGTGAGGCTTGAGATATAAAGAATGTAAAAGGAAATTTTTTTATTTTTTTCCTTTTTTTTTTTTCTTTCTCTTTTTTTTTTGTTTTTTTTTTGTTTTTTTATTTTGAGGAAAAAAAGGTGAGCAGTAAGAAAAAGAAGGTTTAGGAGAGTAAAAGGCGGTTAAAAAGAGATCTTACAGAAGAAATTAGAAAAGCTAAAAGAAGATATGATGTTGCTTTGGCAAGTAAGGTGAAAGTAAATCCAAAGGGTTTCTACAGCTATATTAATAGCAAAAGGATAACGAGGGATAAAATTGGTCCATTGGAGAGACAGAGTGGGCAGTTATCTGCAGAGCCAAAAGAGATGGGGACGAATATTGAACAATTTATTTATCTTCGGTATTTCATCAGGGAGGAAGGATATTGAATTATGTGAGGTTAAGGAGGAAACAAGTACAGCCCGAGTTGCTATAGGGAAACGTTATGCAGAATTCACAGAAAAGGAAAGTAGATGACACTTTTGAAAAATATCTTAAATCGGGATAAGTCTCCAGGTCCTGACTATTTAAACTGAATAAGGGGAGGTCAGGGGTCAGGGGCAAATGGGACACGCCTATCGAGGACGGATTCAAGGAAAAGAGAGGAAAGGGCCATTTCATTCTAAATGACCCAGACAATTAACGGGAAAAGGAGCAAACTCCGCAAAGGAATAGGAGAAAAATCGGAGGCGGATGGACACCACGGTGTAAAATAGGTGATCGTGAGCAAGGTGAGATACGTAAGGACTATTAAAAGTATCTCGGTTATTGAATCTCCCGAAGTTAAGAAGTCAAAGTAGATGATGCTTGCGGCTCAGGTTAGAGGTTGTAGGTATGACATTGTGGGGATTACTGAGATGTGGCTGTAGGATGATCGGGCCTGGGAACCTATTATTCGGGGTTATACATCCTATAGAAAGGACAGGCAGGTGGGGCAGAGACTCTCTCTCGGGGGGTAGCTCTGATCTGCGTGAGGGCTGGAATTCAGGTCCCTTGTGAGGGAAGAAGACATAGGGACTGACGACCGTAGAGTCACTGTGGATTGAGTTGAGGAATTTAAAGGCAAGAGAAGACCTAAATGGTGTTATCTACAGACCCCCCAAATAGTAGCCCGGATGTAGGTGTACGTGTGCAGCAGGAGTGTAAAACTGGCCTGCAACAAAGATAATGCCACTGTGGTGAATGGGGGATTTCAATATGTAGGTAGACTGGGAAATCAGGTTGGTTCAGGGACCCCATGAAATAGAGTTACGAAGAATGCTCCTCCGATTGATGATTCTTATGAGCAGCTATGTAAGGAGGCCGACCAGAAGAAAAAGGCAATTCTGGATTTAGTGTTGTCCAATGAACAAGATATGATAAGAGAACTCGAGTTAAAGGAACTGCTTGTAGGTAGTGATCATAATATGATTAGTTTTAATCTGCAATTTGAAGTGTGTGTAGGTTAAATCGGAAAAGTGGCAGTGATGCAGTTGAACAAAGGGAACTATGAAGGCATGAGAGGAGTTGGCCAAGGTAGACTGGAAAGGGATCCTAGCAGGAATGATGGTGGAACAGCAATGGCAGAATGTCTGGGCATAATCCGGAAAGACGCAGGATCACTTCATTCCAAAAAGAAGAAAGATTCTAAGGGGGAGTAGGAGAGGCTAACCCGTGGCTGCACAGAGAGAAGTTAGGGAGAGAATAAAACTAAAAAAGATGTATAACACATAAAGATGTAGCCGGAAAGCCAGGAGCAAGGGGAAAACTTTCATAGGGACAACAGAAGGAAACAAAACTTTCATACGGGCTGAAAAAGATAAGTGCGAAGGGAAGCTGGCCAGGAATGTAAAGAAGGACAATAAAAGCATATTTAGATAAGTTAAGGAAAAAAGAATAGCAAAGTCAAATGTGGGTCCCTTGAAGGCAGACACGGGTGAAATTATTATGGGGGAACAAGGAAATGGCAGAAGAGTGATACTACGGATCTGTCTTCACTAAGGAAGACCACAAACGAGTCTGTACTGGAGGACAGAGGATCTAAGGGGGGTAGGATAGAGGAACTGAAAGACATTTTTCATAGGCGAGAAATGGTTATTGGGAGGCAATGGGACTGAAGGATGGATAAATCCCCAGGGCCTGATGGTCTGCATCCCAGGGTCCTCAGGGAGGTGGCTCTAGAAATAGTGGACACATTGGTGATCATTTTCCAATGTTCAATAGGATTCCAGGATCAGTTCCTGTGGATTGGAGGATAGCTAATGGATCCCACTTTTCAAGAAAGGAGCGAGAGAGAGAAAACGGGGAATAACAGACAGTTAGCCTGACTTTGGTGGTGGGAAAGATGCTGGAGTCAATTATTAAAGAGGTAATAATGGGGCATTTGGATAGCAGTAAAAGGATTAGTCCAAGTCAACATGTATATATGAAAGGGAAATCATGCTTGAACTAATCTTCTGGAGTTTTTTGAGGATGTGAACAAGTAAAATGGATGAAGGGGTGCCAGTGGATGTAGTGTATCTAGACGCAGTTTCAGAAAATTAAAGCACATGGTATTTCGAGGGGTAGGGTGTTGACATGGATAGAAAATTGGTAGGCAGACCGGAAGCAAAGAGTAGGAGTGAACGGGTCCTTTTCAGAATGGCAGGCAGTGGCGAGTGGAGTGCCGCAATGCTCGGTGTTGGGGGGGCCGCAGCTGTTTACCATATATATTAATGATTTGGAAGAGGGAATTATGAGCCACACTAGCAAGTTTGTGGATGATACAAAAGCTGGTGTGGCAGTGTGAACTGTGAAGAGGATGTTAGGAGGTTGCAGGGTGACCTGGACAGGCTGAGTGAGTGGGCAGAAGCGTGGCAGATGCAGTATAATATAGATCAATGTGAGGTTATCCACTTTGGTGGCAAAAACAAGGGGGCAGATTATTATCTCAATGGGGTTAGGTTAGGTAAAGGGGAGGTGCAGCGAGACCTGGTTGTCTTTGTACACGGGTCACTGAAAGTTGGCGTGCAGGTACAGCAGGCAGTGAAGAAAGCTAATGGAAAACTAATGGAATGTTGGCCTTCATAACAAGAGGATTTCAGTATAGGAGTAAGAGGTTCTTCTGCAGTTGTTATAGGGCTCTGGTAAGACCACATCTGGAGCATTGTGTGTACAGTTTTTGGTCTCCTAATTTGAGGAAGGACATCCTTGTGATTGAGGCAGTGCAGCGTAGGTTCACGAGATTGATCCCTGGGATGGCGGGACTGTCATATGAGGAAAGATTGAAAAGACTGGGCTTGTATTCACTGGAGTTTAGAAGGATGAGGGGATATCTTATAGAAACATATAAGATTATAAAAGGACTGGACAAGCTAGATGCAGGAAAAATGTACCCAATGTTGGGGCGAGCCCAGAACCAGGGGCCACAGTCTTAGAGTAAAGGGGAGGTCATTTAAGACTGAGGTGAGAAAAAACTTTTTCACCCAGAGAGTTGTGAATTTATGGAATTCCCTGCCACAGAGGGCAGTGGAGGCCAAGTCACTGGATGGATTTAAGAGAGAGTTAGATAGAGCTCTAGGGGCTAGTGGAGTCAAGAGATATGGGGAGAAGGCAGGCATGGGTTATTGATAGGGGACGATCAGCCATGATCACAATGAATGGCGGTGCTGGCTCGAAGGGTCGAACGGCCTCCTCCTGCACCTATTTTCTATGTTTCTATGATATTCCCTAGGACATTGAGGGAAGTTAGTGTAGAAATAGCAGGGGCTATGACAGAAATATTTCTAATGTCATTAGAAACGGGAATGGTACCGAAGGCGTACTGTGCATGTTGTTCCATTGTTTAAAAAGGGTTCTAAGAATAAACCTAGCAATTATAGACCTGTTAGTTTGACGTCAGTGGTGGGCAAATTAATGGAAAGGATACTTGGAGATAATATATATAAGCATCTGGATAAACAGGGTCTGATTGGAAACAGTCAAGTCACATTTATTTATATAGCACATTTAAAAAAAATAACTCTCGTTGGCCAAAGTGCTTTACATTTGTTATAAGAATAGTATAAACAAACAAACTACATACATATATACATATAGCCCTCGCTCAGTGGACGTCAGGAAAGGTTTGGGAGTATAGATAAGATTTTAGTCTTGACTTAAAGATGTTGATGGACCGGGGGGGGCAGTTCTGATGGGAAGGGGGATGCTGTTCACAGTCTAGGAGCTGCAACCGCAAAAGGCGCTGGTCTGCGTCGCCCCCTAAGCTTATGCCTAGACCGCGGGATGTTCAGCAGCCCCAAGTCGGCCGACGATCTGAGGGACCTGGAGGTGGAGTGGTGGGGTGAGAAGACTTTTAATGGTAGGAGGGGGCAAAGCCATTGAGGGCTTTGTAGACATAGAGGAGGGTCTTGAAATGTATACGGAACCACACACAGGAGAGCAGTGGAGAGAGGCCAGGATCGTGGGTGATGTGGTCCTTTTTTTTCGGGTGCCTGTCAGGAGTCTCGCTGCGGTGTTTTGGACCAGTTGCAGGCGGGACAGGGAAGATTGGCTGATGCCAGTGTAACGAGAGTTGCAGTAATCTAGGCGGGGGAGGAGATAAATGTGGTGGATGATCTTTTCGAGGTCATCAAGTGGAGGAATTGTTTTACAGTCAACGGATTTGTGACTGGAAGGTCATGTTTGACTAATCTTCTTGAATTTTTTGAAGAGGTTACTTGGGAAATTGATGAGGGTAAAGCAGTGGATGTTGTATATATGGACTTCAGAAAGGCCTTTGACAAGGTTCCACATGAAAGGTTGGTTAAGGTTCAACTGTTGGGTATTAATGGTGGAGTAGCAAGATGGATTCAGCAGTGGCTGAATGGGAGACGCCAGAGAGTAACGGTGGTTGGTTGTTTGTCAGGTTGGAGGCCAGTGACGAGTGGGGTGCCACAGGGATCTGTGTTGGGTCCACTGTTGTTTGTCATGTACATCAATGATCTGGATGATGGTGTGGTAAATTGGATTAGTAAGTATGCAGATGATACTAAGATGGGTGGGGTTGTGGATAATGAAATAGATTTTCAAAGTCTACAGAGAGATTTATGCCAGTTGGGAAGAGCGGGCTGAAAGATGGCAGATGGAGTTTAATGCTGATAAGTGTGAGGTGCTACATCTTGGCAGGACAAATCAAAATAGGACGTACATGGTAAATGGTAGGGAATTGAAGAATGCAGTTGAACAGAGGGATCTGGGAATAACTGTGCACAGTTCCCTGAAGGTGGAATCTCATGTAGATAGGGTGGTAAAGAAAGCTTTGGGTGTGCTGGCCTTTATAAATCAGAGCATTGAGTATAGAAGTTGGGATGTAATGTTGAAATTGTACAAGGCATTGGTGAGGCCAATTCTGGAGTACGGTGTACAATTTTGGTCGCCCAATTATAGGAAGGATGTCAACAAAATAGAGAGAGTACAGAGGAGATTTATTAGAATGTTAACCATATATACCATATAACAATTACAGCACGGAAACAGGCCATCTCGGCCCTACAAGTCCATGCCGAACAAATTTTTTTCCCCTTAGTTCCCACCTGCCTGGTGTTGCCTGGGTTCAGCAACTAAGTTACAGAGAAAGACTTGAACAAGTTAGGTCTTTATTCTTTGGAGCGCAGAAGGTTAAGGGGGGACCTGATAGAGGTCTTTAAAATGATGAGAGGGATAGACAGAGTTGATGTGGACAAGCTTTTTCCCTTTGAGAATAGGGAAGATTCAAACAAGAGGACATGACTTCAGAATTAAGGGACAGAAGTTTAGGGGTAATGTGAGGGGGAACCTCTTTACTCAGAGAGTGGTAGCTGTGTGGAATGAGCTTCCGGTGGAAGTGGTGGAGGCAGGTTCGATTTTATCATTTAAAAATAAATTGGATAGGTATATGGACGGGAAAGGAATGGAGGGTTATGGTCTGAGTGCAGGTAGATGGGACTAGATGAGAGTAAGTGTTCGGCACGGACTAGAAGGGCCGAGATGGCCTGTTTCCGTGCTATAATTGTTATATGGTTACCACATGATTTGTACATGAACTCCATTCTCTCTTTGTTTCTTAAGATACTCTTAAGATAATGACAATCCATGTTTGAAAACCCGCCAAGAAAGTTGCGCTGCGCATGCACAGTACGCAGTCGACGCTGCAAAAGGCAGAACTTTAGCTCCCCTTGTCGTGAAGGCTTGAAGCAGCATCGACGGTATGTGAGCTGCACATTGCATGCACTGCGGATGAAAGGCACGGGAGAATTATGCCTACCTGAAAGATCGATCTCTTAGGTAGGCGTAATTCTCCCGTGCCTTTACTGTTTATATATAAGAATTACCATTTTATAATTGTAGTCAGGGTAGGCAGTGCCTACCTTGACGGCACCTGCCTGCTACCAAGCTATCCAGTATGTAGCTCTGCCAATCTAGTTATCTAGCTATCAGTATGTAGCTCATTCTAGCTAGCTACCTAGTTATCCAGTATGTAGCTCTCTGCCAATCTAGTTATCTAGCTATCCAGTATGCAGCCATCGGAGCTAGCTATCTAATTATCCAATGTGTAGCTCAGTCTATAGCTAGCTACCTAACTATCCACTATGTAAGCCATCTAGCTATCCAGTATGTGGGTCATATAGCGAGCTACCTAGTTATCTTCAGTATGTAGCTCTGTCAACCTAGCTACCTAACTATCCAGTATACAGCCATCTAGCTAGCTATCTAATTATCATTAGTATGTAGCTCAGTCTAGCCAGCTACCTTGTTATCCAGTATGTAGCTCAGTCTAGCTAGCTATCAAGTTATCCAGTATGTAGCCAGTCTAGCTAGCTATCAAGTTATCCAGTGTGTAGCTCAGACGAGCTAGCTATCCAGCCTCCAGCCAATTAGCTAGCTATCTAGCTGTCCAGTATCTAGCTCAGCCTAGCTAGCTATCTATCTATTACCTAGCTGTCCAGTATGTAGTCATCTAGCAAGCTATCTAGCTATCCAGTATGTAGCTCAGTCTATCCAACTCTCTAGCTATCCAGCTAGCTACCTAGCTATCCAGTATGTACCTCAGTCAAGATAGCTACCTAGTTATCCAGTATGTGTTGCTCATTCTAGCTAGCTAGCTACCCAGTTACCCAGGATTTAGCTCAGTCTGTTTAGCTATCTCAATATCCAGTATGCAGCCATCTATCTAGCTATCCAGTATGTAGCTCTGTCCAGCTAGCTATCTAGTTATCCAGTATGTAGCTCAGTCCAGCTAGTTATCCAGTATGTAGCTCAGTCCAGCTAGCTAGTATTGTAGCTCTGTTATCCAGTATGTAGCTCTGTCCAGCTAGCTATCTAGTTATCCAGTATGTAGCTCTGTCTAGCTATCCAGTATGTAGCTATGTCTAGCTAGCTATCTAGCCATTGTCGTGGTTACCGGTACTCAAAATTAAGTCAGGCGACGCGGCGGAGAATTCTTCAAGAAGTTCAAACCTTTATTTGCAAATCAATTCTGGGACAATCAAAGAGTCATTGCTTGACTGCCCACCCCTCACAAAGAATTGCTTCTTTTTATGGCATGTTTAACTATGAATATCCCACAACCGGTATATTCCCACACACCATCACGTGCAGGACATTCCCTTATCAATAACCAATCACTTGCAGCCATTCCCTTATCGTTAACCAATCACTCCTAACATTCACTTTTCCCATCCTAAACCAGTTATTTTCCATCTCTTAATCCATCCTTATTTAAAGCACATGACTTCTCCTATCAGCCCCGAATACAGGGCACAAAGGCTTTCACACACAGAGCACAAAGGGCCAGAGCAAAGTCTCATACATACAACATGCAGACGTTACCAAAGTCAAAATACAAAGGATGAAGGTTAAATATAGCTATCCAGTATGCAGCCATCTAGATAGCTATTTAGCTATCCAGTATATCCAGTACCCTCACTCTATTTTTTTTCCCTGTTGCCAGCCGGGCAACCTAGGCAGCTTTTCAGGTTGCCAAATGACTGTTTAGGTGGTCATTTAAGACCGCTGCTGAATGATGCATAATACGATAATGTGCTTGGTCGAACAGTGCGCAGTTCCCGGTCGGAATTATGCTCAATGAAGCATTCACATATTATTTCTACTTCAAATAAAAGTCACAACTAAACATATTCACCAATCAAGACATGATATATACCACAATGACATGAAGCAAAATATATAATACAGTATCTCAACTTTTTTTACACATTGCAATGATACAATTTCTATTATTTCTTTTCACTTCCAAACAAAAAATGTGGTTGGATTATTCAGCGTAGGATCAACCTGTGTCAATAAATCCTGTGAAGGCCCGAAAATTACCTGACATGGCCGTAGAATGGGTTGTTATTGCTATTGGTACAGAAACACTCTCTCGCTTCCCACATAATTTATCCATAACAAAATATACACGTTGCAAGGAAATTTCTAAAGGCATTTTATGCTAATAGCTGTTAAACCCGACTAAACCCATGTGACAGGTTAAACATTACACTGACAAGAGATGGCCAAATGACATAAATGCAGCAAATGTTCTTTTGGTAATATATTTAAAGGTGTCAAAACGTCACATTACCGTACATTCAGATTAGATGTATGTGTTGTGAACAGCAATGAAGATACCCAGTTTGTACGCACCAGATTAAAAAACATTTATTGATAAACGCTGTTTCCATCATTCCCACTTCAGAATTAACGTTAAAATTTCAACTGAAATATCTCCTGACCAAATTGTGATGTATATGACTGACTGTAGAAGTAAAACCTGGATAAATCCAACGTAAATCCACGTGCTCATTAAATAACTACAGCACTGATACTCCATATTAAGATTTGCCCTTAAAATGAATTCTGTAATAACGTGTCAACGGCAGGAGTGACAATCGAACACTGCAGTTTTAATGTTTCACGTGTTCACAATTAATTAATCCATCTTATGGATTAAAACAAATAATAACATTGGGAATTAAAAACACATTTGATTGCATTCCGTTATCAAACATAGTCAATGTTCGCTCTGAAGACATTTCCAACACAATAGGGTCAGGAGGGGTGTGAATCAGTGCGGGGTGGATAGATGGTGGGGGGGGGTGAGAAGGCAATCAGTGCGGAATGGATGGATTGAGGCAGGTGAATTAGTACGTGTAGGTTGGAGTAGGTAAAATTGTGAGGGAGAGAGCGCAGGGGATGTCTGGTGTTGAATGGGGGGTTCAGTACAGGATGGACGGGGGGGGGATCAGAACAGGATGGATGGGGGTAGACAAAAATGCTGGAGAAACTCAGCGGGTGCAGCAGCAGCTATGGAGCGAAGGAAATAGGCAAGATTTGGGGCCAAAATCGTTCTCCAGACCCATAGATGCTGCAGAACCTGCTGAGTTTCTTTAGCACTTTTGTCTACCTTCGATTTTCCAGCATCTGCAGTTCCTTCTTAAACAGGATGAATGAGGGAATCAGTATAGGATGAATGGGGGATCAGTACAGGACGAATGGGGGATCAGTACAGGATGAATGGGATATTAGTAAAAGATGAATGGGGAGATCACTACAGGATGGATGGGAGGGATAGGTGCAGGGTAAATGAGGGTGGGTCAGTACGGGATGAATGGGTGGATCAGTGCAATATGAATGGGGGGAGAAGTGCAGGATGGATGGGAAGGGGGATCAGTACAGGATGAATTGGGGGACCAGTGTAGGATGGATGGGGGGGTGGCAGGAGAATCAATGCGAAGTGGGTAGGGTGATGAATAGATTGGGGGTGGGGGGGGATAGATCGGGTGGAGCCGCTGTCAGGGCGGGCGGGGTGCGGTAGGAGGAGGAGATGGGAGCCGCTATCACGGCCGCTGCTGCCGCTGGTTCGGGGGCCCGTCATTTGCTCCGACCCGTCGTCACCCTGCACCTAGTATCTTTGCCCTGGAATACAGCCGTCGCCGACACGAAACGTCACGTTCCTTTTCTCCAGAGATGCTGCCTGACCCGCGGAGTTACTCCAGTTTTTTGTGTCTGTTTGGCATATAAACCAGTATCTACAGTGCCATGCCGGGCAAATAACTCGGCGTTTAGGTTGCCCCGGGCGGCACTTTGGGTGGTCAATGGCACCCGGGCAACCGTTAATTTTGAGCCCTGTATATAGCTCAGTCTAGCTAGCTACCTAGCTATCCAGTATGTAGCCATATAGATAGCTATTTAGCTATCCAGTATGTAGCTCAGTCTAGCTAGCTACCTAGCTATCCAGTATGTAGTCAACACAGAGGGAGACGAGGAGGGAAGAGACAAGGACTTTTGCCTTCCATCACAGTGAGGAGGTGCCTGGTAGACTCACTGTGGTGGATGTTAAACTGTGTTAAGTGTGTGTTTTGTTATTTTATTCTATGTTATGCAAGGTATACAATTTCGTTCAGACTGAAATGTCTGAATGACAATAAAGGATACTTTACTTTACTTTACTTTAGTCGTCTAACTAGCTATCTAACTATCCAGTATGTAGCTGTCAAGCTTGTTATCTAGCTATCCAGTTTGTAGCTCAGTCTAGCTAGCTATTTTGTTATCCAGTATGTAGCTCAGCCCAGTTATCCAGTATGAATCTCAATCTGGCTAGCTACCTAGATATCCAGCACATAGCCATCTAGCTAGCAATCTAGTTATCCAGTATCTCCCTCTTATCTGTGGTCATATAGCTAGCTACCTAGCTATCCAGTGTGTAGCCATCTAGCTAGCTATCTAACTATCCAGTATGTAGCTCAGTCCAACTAGCTGTCTAGCTACCCAGTATGTAATTCAGTCCAGCTAGCTACCTGGTTATCCAGTATGTAGCTCAATCTAGCTAGCTATCTAGCTATCCGATATGTAGCTCAGACTAGCCAGCTGTCTAGTTATTCAGTACGTAGCCATCTAGCTAGCTATCTAGTTATCCAGCATGCAGCCATCTAGCTAGCTATCTAGTTATCCAGTATGTTGCTCAGTCTACCTAGCTACCCAGTATGCAGCCACCTTGTTAGCTACCTAGTTATCCAGTATGTAGTTCAGTCTAGCCAGCTATCTAGCTATCCGGTGTGCAGCTCAGCCTGGCTACCTCACTCTCCAGGTATGTAGCCATTTTGCTAGCTATCTTGCAATCCAGTATGTAGCCATCTAGCTAACGACCTAGCAATCCAGTATGTAGCTCAGCAATCTAGTCTATCTATCTACCTAGCGATCCAGTATGCAGCTCAGTCTAGGTCAGGGGTCGGCAACCTATGGCTCCCGGGCCGAATGCTGCCCGTAACCCAAAATCATCCGATGTCTGGGCTTCATCTTCGGGATCAAAGATCCACTCTGATCTTTGGTTGGGATCGGGGTTGTCAATAGGATATAAGGATACAAGGATGCAAAGGACATTTATTATCACATACACCAATTGGTGTAGTGAAATTTGACTTGCCATTGCAGCACACCAATAAAAATAACACACAACATTAAAGAATTTAACAACATAAACATAAACACATCCCCCCACAATGGTTGCCACTGTGAGGGAACACAGCAAAGTCTGGTCCCATCCCGTTCACCCATAGTCGGGCCTATTGAGGCCTCCGCAGTCGCCGCTACGGCAGCCCTCTCGCTGGATGATGGAGTTCCGGCGTTGGAACAACCCTCCCAGCGGCTTGGAGCGTCTGGAACGACCACTCCGTCCCCGGAGACCGCGGCTCCCGAAGTCCACGGGCCGCGCTGGTCGGAGCTCCAACACTGGCGATCTCGGCGAGAGATCCCAGGGTCCGCGGTGTTAAAGTCAGCCGGACGCTCCACGACCACAGCTCCGCGATGTTGGAGTTAGCGGTCTCAGCACTCCGGAGTCCACCGCACGGCGACCCGGCCCGCTCTGTGATGGTGCCTCAGTGCTGCATCGCCGCCGAAGCTGAAGTCCCGGCAGGAAATGCCGCTCCAGTCTGTTGGTAGGCCGCTAGGGTGGAGCGAAGATACGGCTCGGAGAAAGCCGCATCTCCGACCAGGTAGGGACTGAGAAAAATACTTTACTCCTTCCCCCCTCCCCACATAAAAAGACTAGAAGACCTACAAAACAAACACTTTTAACACAAAAATTTTTTAAAAGCAACCTAACTATCCAATATGTAGCTCAGTCTAGATAGTGATCCAGTATGTAGCTCAGTCTAGCTAGTGTCCAGTATGTAGCCCAGTCTAGCCAGTGATCCAGTATGTAGCCCAGTCTAGCTAGTGATCCAGTATGTAGCCCAGTCTAGCTAGTGATCCAGTATGTAGCTCAGTCTAGCTAGTGTCCAGTATGTAGCCTAGTCTAGCTAGTGTCCAGTATGTAGCCCAGTCTAGCCAGTGATCCAGTATGTAGCCCAGTCTAGCTAGTGATCCAGTATATAGCTCAGTCTAGCTAGTGTCCAGTATGTAGCCCAGTCTAGCTAGTGATCCAGTATATAGCCCAGTCTAGCTAGTGATCCAGTATGTAGCCCAGTCTAGCTAGTGATCCAGTATGTAGCCCAGTCTAGCTAGTGATCCAGTATGTAGCCCAGTCTAGCTAGTGTCCAGTATGTAGCTCAGTCTAGCTAGTGTCCCAGTATGTAGCCCAGTCTAGCTAGTGATCCAGTATGTAGCTCAGTCTAGCTAGTGATCCAGTATGTAGCTCAGTCTCGCTAGTGATCCAGTATGTAGCCCAGTCTAGCTAGTGATCCAGTATGTAGCCCAGTCTAGCTAGTGATCCAGTATGTAGCCCCAGTCTAGCTAGTGATCCAGTATGTAGCCCAGTCTAGCTAGTGATCCAGTATAGCTCAGTCTAGCTAGTGATCCAGTATGTAGCCCAGTCTAGCTAGTGTCCAGTATGTAGCTCAGTCTAGCTAGTGTCCAGTATGTAGCCCAGTCTAGCTAGTGATCCAGTATATAGCTCAGTCTAGCTAGTGATCCAGTATATAGCCCAGTCTAGCTAGTGTCCAGTATGTAGCTCAGTCTAGCTAGTGTCCAGTATGTAGCTCAGTCTAGCTAGTGATCCAGTATGTAGCCCAGTCTAGCTAGTGATCCAGTATGTAGCTCAGTCTAGCTAGTGATCCAGTATGTAGCCCAGTCTAGCTAGTGATCCAGTATGTAGCCCAGTCTAGCTAGTGACCCAGTATGTAGCTCAGTCTAGCAAGTGATCCAGTATGTAGCCCAGTCTAGCTAGTGACCCAGTATGTAGCTCAGTCTAGCAAGTGATCCAGTATGTAGCCCAGTCTAGCTAGTGATCCAGTATATAGCCCAGTCTAGCTAGTGATCCAGTATATAGCTCAGTCTAGCTAGTGATCCAGTATATAGCCCAGTCTAGCGAGTGTCCAGTATGTAGCACAGTCTAGCTAGTGTCCAGTATGTAGCCCAGTCTAGTTGGTGTCCAGTATGTAGCCCAGTCTAGCTAGTGATCCAGTATGTAGCCCAGTCTAGCTAGTGTCCAGTATGTAGCTCAGTCTAGCTAGTGTCCAGTATGTAGCCCAGTCTAGCTAGTGTCCAGTATGTAGCTCAGTCTAGCTAGTGTCCAGTATGTAGCTCAGTCTAGCAAGTGATCCAGTATGTAGCCCAGTCTAGCTAGTGATCCAGTATATAGCCCAGTCTAGCTAGTGATCCAGTATATAGCTCAGTCTAGCTAGTGATCCAGTATATAGCCCAGTCTAGCTAGATCCAGTGCCCAGTCCAGATCCAGTATGTAGCTCAGTCTAGCTAGTGATCCAGTATGTAGCTCAGTCTAGATAGTGTCCAGTATGTAGCTCAGTCTAGCTAGTGTCCAGTATGTAGCCCAGTCTAGCTAGTGATCCAGTATATAGCCCAGTCTAGCTAGTGTCCAGTATGTAGCTCAGTCTAGCTAGTGTCCAGTATGTAACACAGTCTAGATAGTGTCCAGTATGTAGCTAGTGAGCCAGTATGTAGCTCAGTCTAGCTAGTGATCCAGTATGTAGCTCAGTCTAGTTGGTGTCCAGTATGTAGCCCAGTCTAGCTAGTGATCCAGTATGTAGCTCAGTCTAGCTAGTGATCCAGTATGTAGCCCAGTCTAGCTAGTGTCCAGTATGTAGCCCAGTCTAGCTAGTGATCCAGTATGTAGCTCAGTCTAGCAAGTGATCCAGTATGTAGCTCAGTCTAGCTAGCTACCTACAGTACATTCAGAAAGTATTCGGACCCCTTCGCTTTTTCCACATGTTCTTACGTTACAGCCTTATTTTAAAATGGGTCATATTCATATTTTTGATCATCAATCTACGCATGCCTCATAATTAAAAAACGAAAACAAGTTTTTAGAAATGTTTGCAAAAATGTTGTTACGTTCCAGCCCGGAAAGGACATCTGTAACATGAGGCTGAACAGGCTGTGGCTGTTAACTGAAGCTGAGGAGGCTGAAGGGCCACCTTACACAGGGTTATGAAACTGAGGGGCACAGATGATGTGAGATGGAGATGTCACAGTCTTTTTCCCAGGGCTGGGCAATCAAGACAATTAAGGCATGGTAGCGCAGCAGTAGAGGGGCTGCCTCACAGCACCAGAGATCCGGGTTCCGACCCGACTACGGGTGCCGTCTGTACGGAGTTTGTACCTTCTACCCGTGACCTGCGTGGGTTTTCTCTGTGATGTTTGGTTTCCTCCCACACTCCAAAGACATGCAGGTTAATTGACTTGGTATAAATGTAAATTGTCCCTTGTGTGTGTAGGATAGTGTAGACTGTGTGTGGAGGATAGTGTAGACTGTGTGTGGATCGCTGGTCAGTGGTGACTAAGTGGGCCAAAGGGCCTGTTTCAGCGCTGTGTCTCTAAACTAAACTACAGGGTGAAAGAGGAAAGATTTATTTGGAAACTGAGGGGCAACTTTTCCACACAGTGTGGTGGATAAATGGAACGAGCGGCGAGAGGAAGCTGTAGAGGTGGGTACAACGGTACAAAAGCACCTGGACAGGTACATGAATAGGTTAGTTTTAAACACAGCAAATAAGACTCGTGTAAACGGGGCATTTTGGGTGGCATGGGCCAGTGGGGCTGAAGGGCCTGTTTCCGTGCTGCACGACTCAGACGCTAGTGGGGCTGAAGGGGCTGTTTCCGTGCTGTAACTCAGACTCTAGTGGGGCTGAAGGGCCTGTTTCCGTGCTGTAACTCAGACTCTAGTGGGGCTGAAGGGGCTGTTTCCGTGCTGTAACTCACTCTAGTGGGGCTGAAGGGGCTGTTTCCGTGCTGTAAACTCAGACTCTAGTGGGGCTGAAGGGCCTGTTTCCGTGCTGTAACTCACTCTAGTGGGGCTGAAGGGGCTGTTTCCGTGCTGTAACTCAGACTCTAGTGGGGCTGAAGGGGCTGTTTCCGTGCTTAACTCAGACTCTAGTGGGGCTGAAGGGCCTGTTTCCGTGCTGTAACTCAGACTCTAGTGGGGCCAAAGAGCCTGTTTCCGTGCTGTAACTCAGACTCTAGTGGGGCTGAAGGGGCTGTTTCCGTGCTGTCTCAGACTCTAGTGGGGCTGAAGGGCCTGTTTCCAAGCTGTGACTGTCTCCTGCTGGCAAGCAGCGTGCAACAGGCAAGTACACTGTAGAAGGCAGAGTGGTGGAGGGACTGAGGGGGTCAGACAGCGTCTGTGCCTCAGAAATAGACGGGTGATGTTATGGGTCTGGTCTGGTCTGGCCTGTCCTCGTGTGTTCTGCAGCTGCAGCCTCCTGTGTCTCCGTCACACCGCACCCTGGACTCAGTCTGTCTGCTCTCCCCCCCCCAGGAAGGAAGGCATCGAGGCCCGGCTGGTGAAGCGGGGAGACTACAGTGAGGAGACGGTGCGATGGGCAGACGCCATCGTGTCTGCTGGAGGTAACGGCAGCTCCCAGTCTGGGTCTGGTCTGGTCTGGCACAGTCTGTGCAACACACTGTCACTGTCATTGTGCCCGCACTGACACGCCCTTCCCTGCCCATCCAGTAGTGGGCAGTGCAGGGCACACACTGTAAATACCCCACATTGCCCCCCCCCCCCACACACTGTAAAAACACCCCCACACACTGCCCCCCCCCCACACACACTGTAAAACCCCACACTGCCCCTCCCCCATCCCACACACTGTAAACACCCCACACTGCCCCCCCACACACACACTGTAAATACCCCCACACTGCCCCCCCCCCCCACACACTGTAACACCCCACACTGCCCCCCCCCCACACACTGTAAACACCCCACACTGCCCCCCACACACACACTGTAAATACCCCACACTGCCCCCCCCCCCCACACACTGTAAACACCCCACACTGCCCCCCCCGTCACACACAGTGTAAAAACACCCCCACACTGCCCCCCCCCCACACACTGTAAAAAAACACCCCACACTGCCCCCCCCGTCACACACAGTGTAAACACCCCACACTGCCCCCCCCCCCCATCACACACACTGTAAACACCCCACACTGCCCCCCCCCACACACACACTGTAAACCCCCCACACTGCCCCCCCCCCCCCATCACACACACTGTAAACACCCCACACACTGCCCCCCCCGTCACACACTGTAAAAAACCCCACACTGCCCCCCCCCCCCCACACACACACTGTAAAATACCCCACACTGCCCCCCCGTCACACACACACACTGTAAATACCCCACACTGCCCCCCCCCATCACACACTGTAAATACCCCACACACTGCCCCCCCCCCACACACACTGTAAACACCCCACACACTGCCCCCCCCCCAACACACACACTGTAAAAATACCCCACACTGCCCCCCCCCCACACACACACTGTAAATACCCCACACTGCCCCCCCCCCACACACTGTAAATACCCCCACACCTGTAAATACCACCACACTGGCCCCCCCCCCACACTACTGTAAACACCCCACACACTGCCCCCCCGTCACACACACACTGTAAAACACCCCACACTGCCCCCCCCCCACACACACTGTAAAACACCCCCCACACACTGCCCCCCCCCCCCACACACACACTGTAAAACACCCCACACTGCCCCCCCACACACACACACTGTAAATACCCCCACACACTGCCCCCCCCACCACACACACTGTAAACACCCCCCACACTGCCCCCCCCCGTCACACACACACATACTGTAAACACCCCACACTGCCCCCCCCCCCCCCACACACTGTAAATACCCCACACACTGCCCCCCCCGTCACACACACATACTGTAAACACCCCACACTGCCCCCCCCCACACACTGTAAAACACCCCACACTGCCCCCCCCCCCACACACTGTAAACACCCCACACTGCCCCCCCCCACACACACTGTAAACACCCACACACTGCCCCCCCCCCCCACACACACACTGTAAAAACACCCCACACTGCCCCCCCCCCCACACACACTGTAAACACCCACACTGCCCCACCCCCCCCCACACACACTGTAAAACACCCCACACACTGCCCCCACACACACACTGTAAATACCCCACACTGCCCCCCCCCACACACACTGTAAACACCCCACACACTGCCCCCCCCACACACACACTGTAAACACCCCACACTGCCCCCCCCCCATCACACACACTGTAAATACCCCACACTGCCCCCCCCCCCCCCATCACACACACACACGCATTTGTTGATAAAGTTGGCATTTGTTACATTTCAACATCGGCAGTCTTTGATTGTGTTCATACTCTGGATGTTTATTTTTATTTTTTGAACGGAAGTATTTGTATAATTTAAAAAAAGGGTCAGACACAAAGTGCAGGGAGGGAGGGAGAGAGAAAGGGTGATGTGAGAGAGAGAAAGGGAGGGAGGGAGGGAGGAGAGGGAGACAGAGAGTGACAGAGAGAGAGAGAGGGAGGGAGAGGGAGAGAGAGAGAGAGAGAGAGGGAGGGAGGGAGAGAGAGAGGGAGGGAGAGGGAGATGGAGGGAGGGAGGAGAGGAGAGGGGTGTGTGGAGAGGCAGGGAGGGAGGGGAGCTCTCTGCTGTCCAGTACGTGCAGGGTGCGTGGGGATGAAGGAGGGAGGCTCTGCACCCCCCCCCCCCCCCCCCCCAAGTCCGTCCTGTGTGATGCATAGGAAAGAACTGCAGGTGCTGGCTTACACCAAAGATAGACACAAAATGCTAGAGTAAGTCACAGGCAGCATCTCTGGAGAGAAGGAATGGGTGTCATTTTGGCTCGAGTCTGAGGATGGACCTCACGTCACCTGTTCCTTTTCCCTGACCTGCTGAGTTACTGCAGCATTTAGTGTCTATGCACAGGGTAGGTGACCTCCTGTGTGTGCTCCGTCACTCACCACTGTTGTCCTCTTGGCTGGGCCTTGCAGGGCACGAGGGGCGGGGAGGAAGGAGGGAGGGAGAGAGGGAGGGAGGGAGGGGGGGGAGGGGGGAGGAAGGAAGGAGGGAGGGAGTGAGTGGCAGAGGAAGGGAGTGGGGACTCTCTCCCCTCTGGTCCATGCTCTCTCCCCCACCATGCTCCGTCACTGACCTCCATAGATGCTGCCTCACCCACTGAGTTTCTCCAGCATTTACAATACAATACGGTTTTATTCGTCACATTGCGCATAAAGTGCAAGTGAAATGAATTTGCCAGCAGCGGTACAATGATAAAGAACACACAATACACAATAAAACTGTAACATAAACATCCACCACAGCATTCATCACTGTGGTGGAAGGCACACAATTTGTCCAGTCCTCCTCCATTTCCCCCCGTGGTCGGGACCTCAACCCTCCACAGCCGTCGCTGCTGCGGGCGTCCAGATGTACAGACAGGTAAAAGTCCAGGTAAGTCCAGAGTCGGCTCTTCCCCACTGGAGACCGTGGCTTCAGGCTGGTGTAGGCCGCAGGCCGGCGGTCGAAGATTTAAAGTCCCTGCCCCGCCGCAGCCAGAAGCACCGCAGTCTGCAGGGCCGGCGGTTGAAGCTCCCCTCCAGGGGTGATGGTGAGTCCATGCCGGGTCCGCGGTAGAAGTTGGCCGCGGGCCGGCATTCGGAGCTTCTTCTTCCCCCACGATGGGCTGCCGGCCAGCGAAACGGAGCACTTCCCTCCGCCCGCTCCACGGCGAGAGTCCACGCTGCACCCGCCGCTGAAGCCCCGGGCGCGTCTCCGGGAAAGGCCGCCCGATCCTCGCTGTTAGGCCACGGGGGAGGCGACATGGAAAAAGTCGCCTCTCCGTGGAGGAGGCGACCAAAGCGGTTTCCCCCTCACCCCCCCCACACAAGACACACAAAGAAACATTAAAAACACACTTTAAAACATACTAAAAAAAATTTAAAAAGTTGAAAAAAAACAACACGCTGCTGACAGGCCCCCGGCTTGCAGCGCCCCCACCAACCAATCTTTGTCTACCTTCGATTTTTCCAGCATCTGCAGTTCCTTCTTAAACTCCTGACCTCTTGGCTGGTCCCTGCCGGGCACGAGGGGGGAGGGAGAGGGCGGAGGAGGAGGGAGGGTGGGGGGGAGAGAGGGAGGGAGGGAGGGAGAGAGAGGGAGGGAGTGGGGGAGGAGGGGAGGGGTGGGGGGGGGGGGTGAAGGAAATATGGAGTAGGGGCTCTCTCCCCCCTGGTCCGTGCTGGCTCCTCCCGCCTGCTCCGTCACTGACCACTGCTGCCCCCTGCAGGTGACGGGACGATGCTGCTGACGGCCAGCAAGGTGTTTGGGCGCCACAAGCCCGTCATCGGAGTGAACACAGACCCCGAGAGGTAAGGCTGTTGCGGGCACAGCCCCCTAACTCCCCCTCCTGTAGCGCCCCTTCCCCCCCGCAGGTCCAGCCTGCCCAACCTCTCCCCACATCTCAGCCCCTCCAGTCCAGGCAACATGATCCTCAATGTGATGCAGTCCAGTCCCATCTCACACGTCTGACCTCCACAGGAATACTCGCCCAACGTTCCCTCACAACACATGCCTCCTGGCCCATCTCTCAATGCATCTGCACAGCACTCTCTCCCCCAGTCTCCCATTCACTGAATGGCCCGGGTGGGGGTGAAGGTCCAGGTGGGTGTTTGTGTGTTTGCTGGTGCTGCCTGCATGCCTTGCCCACTGCCTCCAGAACACTTGGACAAGAGAGATACCTACGTCACACTCCCGTTCATAGACTACAGCTCTGCAGTTGTATAGGGCTCTGGTGAGACCACATCTGGAGTATTGTGTACAGTTTTGGTCTCCTAATTTGAGGAAGGACATCCTTGTGATTGAGGCAGTGCAGCGTAGGTTCACGAGATTGATCCCTGGGATGGCGGGACTGTCATATGAGGAAAAATTGAAAAGACTGGGCTTGTATTCACTGCCGTTTAGAAGGATGAGGGGGTTCTTATAGAAACATATATAATTATAAAAGGACTGGGCAAGCTAGATGCAGGAACATTTTTCCCAATGGTGGGCGAGTCCAAAACCAGGGGCTTAGAATAAAGGGGAGGACATTTAAGACTGAGGTGAGAAAAAACGTTTTCACCCATAGAGTTGTGAATTTGCGGAATTCCCTGCCACAGAGGGCAGTGGAGGCCAAATCACTGGATGGATTTAAGAGAGAGTTAGATAGAGCTCTAGGGGCTAGTGGAGTCAAGGGATATGGGGAGAAGGCAGGCACGGGTTATTGATTGGGGACGATCAGCCATGATCACAATGAATGGCGGTGCTGGCACGAAGGGCTGAATGGCCTCCTCCTGCACCTATTTTCTATGTTCCTACGTTTCTGCCTTTAACATCACTATACCATCCAAGCTCATCACCAAACTAGCGCGACTTGGTGTCAGCGCTCATCTCTGCAACTGGATCCTCGCTCGACTTCCTGACCAACAGTGAGGATAGGGGACAAATTATCCTCAACACTGGTGCTGATAAGTTCTCAGCCCCCTCCTTTACTCCATGTACATCCACGACTGTGCAGTCATGTACAAAAATAATTCAATCTACAAATTGGCAGATGGCACCACCATTGTGGGCCGTATATCAAATAATTCTGACACAGACTACAGGGAGGAGATGGAGAACCTGGTGTCCTGCTGTTGAGACAACAACCTTCCTCTCAATGTCTGCAAGACAAAGGAGATAGTGATGGGCTTCAGGAAGTGAAGCGGTTCACATGCCCCAGGTTGCATTGATGGTGCCAAAGTAGAGATAGTTGAAACTTCAAGTTGCTCGGAGTCAATATCCCCAACAAGCTCTCCTGGACCACCCATATTGAAGCAACGACCAAGAAAGCACACCAACGCCTCTACTTCATTAGAAGGCTGAGGAAGATTGGCAAGTCCCCAACAACTCTCACCAACTTCTACAGATGCACCACAGAAAGCATTTTATCAGGATGCATCACAGCACGGTTTGGGAACGGCTCCATCCTAGAAATTGCAGAGAATTGTGGACGCAGCCCAGACCATCACACAAACCAACCTCCCTTCCATTGACTCCATCTACACCTCACGCTGCCTCGGCAAGGCCAGCAGCATCATCAAGGACCAGTCCCACCCTGGCCACTCCCTCTTCTCCTCTCCCATCCGGCAAACAGTATGGAAGTGTAAAAACACACATCTCCAGATTCAGGGACAGTTTCTTCTCAGCTGTTATCAGGCAACTGAATAATTCTACCACAACTAGAGAGCAGTGCTGAAGTATTATGTACCTCATTGGTGACCCTCGGATTTTACGGGCTTTACCTTGCACTAAACGATATTCCCTTATCATGTGAATGGCTCGATTGTAATCATGTATTGTCTTTCCGCTGACTGGGTTCGTACTCAACAAAATGTTGACTGTACACGTGACAATAAACTGAAGTGAACTGAGCTGAACTCTGGTTCCTCTGCAGGTCGCTGGGACATCTGTGTATCCCCCTCAGGTACACCTACTGTTTCTCTGATGCCCTCAAGAAGCTGCGGCAGGGAGAGTTCAGGTCAGCACCCTCACCCCCCTACCCCCAGCTCCATGCCACCCATCACAGAACAGGAAAGATGCCTCACCAACCCACTCTCAGCTCCAACCTGTACTGTCCAGCAGTCAACATTCCCATCCTTTGAAAACACCTGCCCCATAAACACCACTATCATACCTGCCTCCACCACCACCCCTGGCAGCACTGACCCCTGTGTAAAAAACTTGCCCCCTGCATCTCCTTTAAACTTTGCCCCTCCTCTCACCTTTAACATATGTCCTCTAGTATTTGATATTTCCATGCTGGGGTAAAATGTTCTGACTGTCTACCCTATCTATGCCTCTCATCATTTTATATCTCCCCTTAAACTCCCACACTCCAATGCAAACTCTGACCCGCTGAGTTACTCCAGCACTCTGTCAGCATCTGCAGTTCCTGGTTTCTACAATATCCTGTGCCCTGGGGTAGACAGAACTGACCTGGGGATGGGTGCAGCCTCCCCCCCCCCTCCCCCGCTCACGCCTGTGTTCTCCCCGCAGGTGGCAGTGGCGACACAGGATCCGGGTGCATCTGGCAGGGATGGGCTTCAACCCCCGGCCCGTCGACCTGCACGAGCAGCAGCTGAGCCTGGAGCAGCACTGCAGCGCACATCGCAGCACCACCCCCGCAGCCGGTAGGTCAGTGTGGTCGGGGGGTGGGGGAAACACCAGACCCCCCCCCAGTTCGGTTCAGTTTACTTAGGTGCCACGAACTGAGGTGCAGTGAAAAGCTTTTGTTGTGTAATATCCAGTCAGCGGAAAGACCATACGTTCACAATCGATCCATTGATATAGATCGACCTGGGGAGGGGTGACCTGGTATAGATTTTATAAATACATTAGGGGAAAAGGGTAACTCGAGTAAGAGTGGGACCTCTCATGAATCAAAGTGGTCACCTCTGTGTGGAGCCACAGGAGATGGGCAAGGTCCTCAATGAGTATTTCTCCTTTGTATTTACCGAGGAAATTGGAGCAGTCACTGGAAGTGTCATGAGAGCAGTCAGTGTTATCGTTGAGGAAGTACTGAAGGTATTGTCGTGTTTGAAGGTAGACAAATCACCAGGGCCTGATCTGATATAACCAAGGACTAGAAAGGAAATTGCTGGAGCCCTGGTTGAAATTTATGAGGAGGTGTCAGAGGATTGGAGGGTGGAAAATGTTGTGCTTCTTTTCACGAAGGGCTGCAGGGAGAATGCTGGGAACTACAGGCCGGTGAGGTTAACATCTGGTGGGAAAGTTGCTGGAGAGTATTCTGAGAGTTTATATTTGGATGGGCAAGGGCTGATTAGGGATAGTCAGCATGGTTTTTTGTACGTGTCACACAAATCTGATTGATTGTTTTGAAGACATAACCAAAACGGTTGATAAAGGCTGAACTGTAGATGCTGTGTACATGGGCTACAGTAAGGTGTTCGACAAGGTTCCGCATTGTAGGCTGCTCTGGCAGGTTAGATCGCATGGGATCCAAGGAGAGATAGCTGAATGGATGGAACATTGACTCCATGGAAGGAAGCAGAGGGTGATGGTGGAAGGTTGCTTCTCAGAATGGAGGCCAGTGACTAGTGGTGTGCCTCAGGGTTGGGTGCTGGGCCCGTTACTGTTTGTCATCTACATCAATGATTTGGATGAGAACATACAGGGCAAGATTATCAAGTTTGCTGATGATACACTAGTGGGTGGTTTTGCAGATAGTGAAGATGGTTGTGAAAGTTTGTGTGTTGGTCGGGGCTGGGCTGCATTCACAATTTGCTACAATTTCTTGCGGTCTTGTATGAGCTGTTCCCAACCAAGCGTCCTGTGATGCATCCTGAAAAAATGCTTCCTACGGCCCCCATCCTCTTTCTCCAACCATTGCTCCCCCGTCGGACACCAACTTCTTCCCACCCCCCCCATCACTCCCGTCTGTCTTTGCTACCCATTCTCCCCTCCCCCACCTCAGCCCCCTCTCCTCGGACACACTCTCCTTCCCCCCTTCCTGCCCCCATCCCCCGTCTACCGTGTGCCACCGTGGGTGGGGTAGTTGTTGCTGCTCTCACTTCTCTCTCCCCGACAGTGGACGGTGACAAGGCCGGGCCGGAGCTGCTGCCCGTGCGGGCTCTCAACGAGGTGTTTGTGGGAGAGTCGCTGTCCTCGCGGTGAGTCCACCCCACCCCACCCCCCACCGCCCTCCTACCGTGCCGCACCACCCCCTACCCACCCACCGTGCCCCTCCCACCCCTGCACCCCCCTCAACCACCACCCACCCACCGTGCCCCTCCCACCCCCCACCCCTGCACCCCCCTCAACCACCCACCGTGCCGCACTCACCCCATCCGCCTCCACCGTGGGAATAACTGCACAGAGCCCCCTCTCTCCCAGCCCGGGTTTCCCCACAGTCTGCTCCACCCCCGGTCAGTAGCCCTCAGTAAGTCTGTCAAGTCACAGAATCACACAGTGTGGACACAGGCCCTCAGCCCAACTTGCCCACACCGGCCACCAATGTCCCACCTACTATATAACCATATAACAATTACAGCACGGAAACAGGCCATCTCAGCCCTACAAGTCCATGCCGAACACATTTTTTTCCCCTTAGTCCCACCTGCCTGCACTCGTACCATAACCCTCCATTCCCTTCTCATCCATATGCCTATCCAATTTATTTTTAAATGATACCAATGAACCTGCCTCCACCACTTCCACTGGGAGCTCATTCCACACCGCCACCACTCTCTCTGCGTAAAGAAGTCCCCCTCATATTACCCCTAAACTTCTGTCCCTTAATTCTGAAGTCATGTCCTCTTGTTTGAATCTTCCCTATTCTCAAAGGGAAAAGCTTGTCCACATCAACTCTGTGTATCCTTCTCATCATTTTAAAGACCTCTATCAGGTCCCCCTTAACCTTCTGCGCTCCAAAGAATAAAGCCCTAACTTGTTCAACCTTTCTCTGTAACTTAGTTGCTGAAACCCAGGCAACATTCTAGTAAATCTCCTCTGTACTCTCTCTATTTTGTTGACATCCTTCCTATAATTTGGCAACCAAAATTGTACACCATACTCCAGATTTGGCCTCACCAATGCCTTGTACAATTTTAACATTACATCCCAGCTTCTATACTCAATGCTCTGATTTATAAAGGCTAGCATACCAAAAGCTTTCTTTACCACCCTATCTATATGAGATTCCACCTTCAAGGAACTATGCACGGTTATACCCAGATCCCTCTGTTCAACTGTATTCTTCAATTCCCTACCATTTACCATGTACGTCCTATTTTGATTTGTCCTGCCAAGGTGTAGCACCTCACATTTATCAGCATTAAACTCCATCTGCCATCTTTCAGCCCATTTTTCCAAATGGCCTAAATCACTCTGTAGACTTTGGAAATCCTCTTCATTATCCACAACACCCCCTATCTTGGTATCATCTGCACACTTACTAATCCAATTTACCACACCTTCATCCAGATCATTGATGTACATGACAAACAACAAAGGACCCAACACAGATCCCTGAGGCACCCCACTAGTCACCTGCCTCCAACCCGATAAACAGCCATCCACCATTACCCTCTGTGGCTTCTCCCATTCAGCCACTGTTGAATCCATCTTGCTATTCCTGCATTTATACCCAACAGTTGAACCTTCTTAACCAACCTTCCATGAGAAACCTTGTCAAAGGCCTTACTAAAGTCCATATAGACAACATCCACTGCTTTACCCTCGTCAATTTCCCTAGTAACCTCTTCAAAAAATTCAAGAAGATTAGTCAAACATGACCTTCCAGGCACAAATCCATGTTGACTGTTCCTAATCAGACCCTGTTTATCTAGATGCTTATATATATTGTCTCTAAGTATCTTTTCCATTAATTTGCCCACCACTGAAGTCAAACTAACAGGTCTATAATTGCTAGGTTTACTCTTAGAACCCTTTTTAAACAATGGAACAACATGCGCAGTACGCCAATCCTCGGGGACTATTCCCGTTTCTAATGACATTTGAAATATTTCTGTCATAGCCCCGGCTATTTCTACACTAACTTCCCTCAATGTCCTAGGGAATATCCTGTCAGGACCTGGAGACTTATCCACTTTTATATTTTTCAAAAGTGTCAGTACTTCTTTTACTTTGAACCTCATAGTATCCATAGCTACTCTACTAGTTTCCCTTACCTCACATAATTCAATATCCTTCTCCTTGGTGAATACCGAAGAAAAAAAATTGTTCAATATCTCCCCCATCTCTTTTGGCTCTGCAGATAGCTGTCCACTCTGTCTCTCCAATGGACCAATTTTATCCCTCCTTATCCTTTTGCTATTAATATAGCTGTAGAAACCCTTTGGATTGACTTTCACCTTACTTGCCAAAGCAACCTCATATCTTCTTTTAGCTTTTCTAATTTCTTTCTTAAGATTCTTTTTACATTCCTTATACTCCTCAAGCACCTCATTTACTTCATGCTGCCTATAATTATTGTAAATCTCCCTCTTTTTCCGAACAAGATGTCCAATTTCCCTTGAAAACCAGGGCTCTTTCCAATTTTTACTGTTTCCTTTCAACCGAACAGGAACATAAAGATTCTGTTCTCTTAAAATTTCCCCTTTAAATGTCCCCCATTTCTCTTCTACATCTTTCCCATAAAACAAAATGTCCCAGTTCACTCCTTTTAAATCATCTCACATCGCATCAAAGTTAGCCTTTCTCCAATCAGTCTAGTCCCACCTGCCTGCGCTTGGTCCATATCCCCCCAAACATGTCCAATCCATGTACCTGTCCCAAGTGTCTTTTACATGTTGTGATAGTCCCAGCCTCAACTAGGTCCTCTGGCAGCTCGTTCCATATAGCCACCACCCTGTCCTCAACCCCCTGCTTTCCACTGCTGCCCAGCCTATGACTATCCTCCTGCATTGCCGTGATCATCACCCTCCATCCAGCTCACTGTCCACAAACTCACCGCCTACCAGCCCGGCCACTCCTGGGGGTGAGCGAGTGAGTGGGCTGTAGGCAGCACTAGGGTGGGCCCACCGACTCCTGACCCTGATGTGGCTGTATGTGTGCCGACAGGCCGTGCCCCAATCCCCACGCACCCAGCCCTGCCTTCTCACTCCCCAGGCCCTCCTACTATGAGATCTCCATCAACGGCGGCCCCTGGGAGAAGCACAAGAACTCCGGCCTCAACGTCTGCACCGGCACTGGCTCCAAGGCTTGGTGAGGGGGGGACGGGGACGGGGGGAGAGGTTGTGGAGGGACTATGGGGTGGGGGGAACCATGTGTGTAGGGGGTGCAGGGGAACAGTGTTGCGGGGGGCGGTGTGAGGGGTCGGGGAACAGTGTTGCGGGGGGTGTGAGGGGTGGGGGAAGTGGGGGGGGTTGAGGGGTCGGGGAACAGTGTTGCGGAGGGGGGGGGTCGGGGGAACAGTGTTGTGGAGGGGGTGTGAGGGGTCGGGGAACAGTGTTGCGGGGGGGGGTGAGGGGGGGGGAAGTGGGGGGGGGGGTGAGGGGTTGGGGAACAGTGTTGCGGGGGGGTGAGGGGTTGGGGAACAGTGTTGCGGGGGGGGGGGGGGGTGAGGGGTCGGGGAACACTGTTGTGGGGGTGTGAGGGGTCGGGGCTGTTGCCGCCACCGCACTGTGAAACACTCTCTCCCGCAGGTCATACAACATTAACAAGTTGGCCAGTCAGGAGGTGGAAGATCTGTTGGTGATCGGTGAGTGTGGAGCCAGGACATGGGGGGGGGGGGGGTGATAGAGAAGAGGAAGCCCATCCCCTGTCCCGGGTGTGGCGCCTACCTCCACCCCAAGGCCTGTTACCACCCCCCCCCCCCCCCCAGGTGTGGGCTCAATGCAACCTTCCTGCTCTGGGATCTGGAGACACAAGGAACTGCAGATGGTGGAATCTGGAACAAAACACAATGTGCTGGAAGATCTCAGCGGATCCCTACCTGAAACACCGTCCCCTCCACAGATGCTGCCTGACCCACTGAGCCTCCAGCACTTGTTGACATCTACAGTCTCTCTTGTCACTGTGCTGTGTCCACAACTCCCCCATCTCACAGCTCTGGAAGCCCTCACTGCCTGCTCCCCCCGTGCTGTTGTGGTTTATACATCATGTGCAGGCACACAGAGGGAGACAAACACAAAGCTGGCATTTATTCCCAGAGAGCTTGTGTACAAAAACATGCATGTATTGCTGAGGCTCTACAAGGCGATGGTCAGTCCGCATTTGGAATAATGTGAGCAGTTTTGAGGAATTTGAGGAAGGACATTCTTGTTATTGAGGGAGTGCAGCGTAGGTTTACAAGGTTAATTCCCGGGATGGCGGGACTGTCATATGCTGAGAGAATGGAGCAGCTGGGCTTGTACACTCTGGAGCTTAGAAGGATGAGAGGAAATCTCATTGAAACATATTAGATTGTTATGGTTTTGACACTCTAGAGGCAGGAAACATGTTCCCGATGTTGGGGGAGTCCAGAACCAGGGGCCACAGTTTAAGAATAAGGAGTAAGCCATTTAGAACAGAGACAAGGAAACACTTTTTCTCACAGAGAGTGGTGAGTCTGTGGAATTCTCTGCCTCAGAGGGCGGTGGAGGCAGGTTCTCTGGATGCTTTCAAGAGAGCTAGATAGGGCTCTTAAAAATAGCGGATTCAGAGGATATGGGGAGGGCAGGAACGGGGTACTGATTGGGGATGATCAGCCATGATCACATTGAATGAGGTTGAGAGGGAGAGATAGATCAGCCTTGATTGAATGGCGGTAGACTTGATGGGCTGAATGGCCTAATTCAGCACCATTGCAGTCTGTGCTTAATTCCTCCTTCCCATCCATCCCGCAGCTCAGTGGGGGAGCCGTGCAGCCCAGCCGCTAGAGCCAGCCTACGTGGAGCAAGGTCAGTCACACCCGCGCAGCCCCAATCTGTCCCGCGCAGCCCCCAGCTTCCCCCTATGTCCCACACACCCGCGCAGCCCCACTATGTCCCACACACCCGCGCAGCCCCACAATGTCCCACACACCCGCGCTCAGCCCCACTATGCCCCACACACCCGCGCAGACCCACACACCCCGCACAGCCCCACACACCCGCGCAGCCCCACTATGCCCCACACACCCGCGCAGCCCCACACACACCGCACAGCCCCCACACACCCGCACAGCCCACTATGCCCCCACACACCCGCGCAGCCCCCACAATGCCCCACACACCCCCGCGCAGCCCCACAATGCCCCACACACACCCGCGCAGCCCCACTATGTCCCACACACACGCGCAGCCCCACTATGTCCCACACACACGCGCAGCCCCACTATGTCCCACACACACACGCGCAGCCCCCACTATGTCCCACACACACACACGCGCAGCCCCACTATGTCCCACACACCCGCGCAGCCCCACTATGTCCCACACACGCGCAGCCCCACTATGTCCCACACACACGCGCAGCCGCACTATGCCCCACACACACGCGCAGCCCCACTATGCCCCACACACACGCGCAGCCCCACACACCACGCGCAGCCCCACTATGTCCCACACACCCCGCAGCCCCACTATGTCCCACACACACGCGCGCCCCACTATGTCCCACACACACACGCGCCAGCCCCCACTATGCCCCACACACCCCCCGCAGCCCCACTATGTCCCACACACACGCGCAGCCCCACTATGTCCCACACACACGCGCAGCCCCACTATGCCCCCACACTCGTGCACCCCCACTGCTGGACCCAGTCTTCGTGGATCGCACGGCAGAGGAGGGGATGATCCATGCCCGCCGTTATCATCACCCACCCACCCCCCCCGTACTCCCCCCCATGCTCCAGCCTGCTCTGCCCACTGTGGGGATGGGGGTTCACACGAGCTTCCCTGGACACAAAGCTCGGCTACAATCTGGAGGGGTGGGCATGTCTGTGAGGTACCTGTGTCTGAACCCCGCCCCCTGCCTGACCAATGCATGACATCATCCGTGTGACCGGTGCGTGACCTCTGCCCCCTATGCATGACCCCTGCCCCCTATGTGTAAACCCGTGCTGTCTCCACAGTCACTCAACACTACAACGAGTCGCTGATCTTTCTCCTCCCCGAGGAGCCGCGCATCTTCTTCAGCATCCGGGAGCCCATCGTCAACCGAGTCTTCACCCAGCAGCCTGCAACCCGCGGCTTCACCACCAAGTGGGTACCACATCCCCCCCCACTGACCCCGTCCCCCCCGCACTGACCCCGTCCCCCCCCACACTGACCCCGTCCCCCCCCGCACTGACCCCGTCCCCCCCCGCACTGACCCCGTCCCCCCCGCACTGACCCCGTCCCCCCCCGCACTGACCCCGTCCCCCCCGCACTGACCCCCCACCCCCCCCGCACTGACCCCCCACCCCCCCTACACTGACCCCGTCCCCCCCACACTGACCCGTCCCCCCCGCACCTGACCCCGTCCCCCCCCCGCACTGACCCCGTCCCCCCCCGCACTGACCCCACCCCCCTACACTGACCCCGTCCCCCCCGCACTGACCCCGTCCCCCCCGCACTGACCCCCCCCCCCCCCTACACGTGACCCCGTCCCCCCCCCCCCCCGCACTGACCCCGTCCCCCCCACACTGACCCCACCCCCCCCCCCCGCACTGACCCCGTCCCCCCCCGCACTGACCCCGTACCCCCCCGCACTGACCCCGTCCCCCCCCGCACTGACCCCACCCCCCCCGCACTGACCCCGTCCCCCCCGCACCCGCACTGACCCCGTCCCCCCCACACTGACCCCACCCCCCGCATGACCCCCCCCCCCCCGCACTGACCCCGTCCCCCCCCCGCACTGACCCCACCCCCCCCCCGCACTGACCCCGTCCCCCCCCGCACTGACCCCCGTCCCCCCCACACTGACCCCGTCCCCCCCGCACTGACCCCACCCCCCCCGCACTGACCCCGTCCCCCCCACACTGACCCCCCACCCCCCCGCACTGACCCCGCCCCCCCCGCACTGACCCCGTCCCCCCCGCACTGACTCCGTCCCCCCCCCGCACTGACCCCGCCCCCCCCGCACTGACCCCGTCCCCCCGCACTGACTCCGTCCCCCCCGCACTGACCCCACCCCCCCGCACTGACCCCCCGCCCCCCCCGCACTGACCCCGTCCCCCCCCGCACTGACCCCGCCCCCCCGCACTGACCCCGCCCCCCCCCGCACTGACCCGTCCCCCCCCCGCACTGACCCCACCCCCCCCCCGCACTGACCCCGTCCCCCCCCGCACTGACCCCGTCCCCCCACACTGACCCCGTCCCCCCCGCACTGACCCCACCCCCCCCGCACTGACCCCGTCCCCCCCCACACTGACCCCGTCCCCCCACACTGACCCCGCCCCCCCCCCGCACTGACCCCGTCCCCCCCGCACTGACCCCGTCCCCCCCGCACTGACCCCGCCCCCCCCCGCACTGACCCCGTCCCCCCCGCACTGACCCCGTCCCCCCCGCACTGACCCCGTCCCCCCCGCACTGACCCCACCCCCCCCGCACTGACCCCCGTCCCCCCGCACTGACCCCTTCCCCCCCGCACTGACCCCGTCCCCCCCACACTGACCCCCACCCCCCCCGCACTGACCCCATCCCCCCCGCACTGACCCCACTGACCCCACCCCCCCGCACTGACCCCACCCCCCCGCACTGACCCGTCCCCCCGCACTGACCCCACCCCCCCCCCGCACTGACCCCACCCCCCCCCGCACTGACCCCGTCCCCCCCGCACTGACCCCCCCCCCGTGGACATGTGGTGGTGTGAGGTGGGTGTGGGTGTGGGTGAGAGGGTGCGGGTGTGGGTGGGGGAGGTGAGGGTGTGGTAGTGGGGGTGAGGGGTGGTGTGGGTGAGGGTGTGTGGGTGTGGGGGTGAGGGGGTGCGGGTGTGTGGGTGGTGGTGAGGGGGTGCGGGGGTGTGGTGGTGGGGGTGTGTGGTGAGGGGTCCTGTACCCGGGTGTGACGACCCCTCTCTCTGCAGGTTGGCGGTGAGATCGCGGTGCTGGGACGCCTGCATGGTGGTAGACGGCGGCACCTCGTTTGAGTTCAATGACGGGGCCGTGGCCACACTGACGGTGGACGAGGACGATGCTCTGTGCACGGTGTTGCTGGAGGAGTGAATGTGGCCGCATCACACCATGCACTGAGCTGGCCGCGGCCTGGCCCGACCCAGCGACCCAGCCCAGCTGCCTGACACCCACCGCAGGGACACACACATCCCTGGCCCTGCTGGCATCACTCAGCCAGCCCGGCCCAGCCGGCCAGCGGTGTTTGCTCAGGAAGCTTTACACTGGACTACAGCACTGACTCCAGTGTCTGGGGCTCTGCTCTGCGGGAGCCAGAGTGCAGCAACTTTATAATCAGGGGTAGAGCTAAATAAAACATCATTTTACAATCAACCGTGTGGCATCCTGGGCTTACTGCAAACTGTCCCCCAGAGACCACCTCTTCCTGCTTCCTACCCGTGTCACTCTCCCCACAATCCCACCTGTCCCCCATTCAATCATGGCTGAACAAGTGTTGCATAGACGAATGTGAAGATGTTTATTGCCTGTGTGTGAAACAGGTGAGGGAACAGTGATCTGGGGAATCAGTACAGTACACAGGGATGGGCAGAATGGCAGCTGGGGCCTGGTCTCTCCAGCGGTTACAGCCGGCCTCGCCATGTCCACAGAGGCTGTGTGACACACCAACCGCACAGACCCTCTGTCCCGACCCTCCATCATACGCCAGTCCCACCCTGTGTCACGCTGACCTCCTGCCCCCACCCTCCGTCCCACTGTCCGCTCTGAGCTGTGTCTCCACCCTCACTGACCGCTCCGAGCTGTGTCTCCACCCTCACTGACCGCTCTGAGCTCACTGTCCCCACCATCACTGTCACACTCCCCTCCGTCTCACTGACCGCTCCGAGCTCACTGTCCCCACCATCACTGTCACACTCCCCTCCGTCTCACTGACCGCTCCGAGCTGTGTCCCCACCCTCACTGACCGCTTCAAGCTCACTGTCCCCACCCTCACTGACCGCTCTGAGCTCACTGTCCCCACCCTCACTGACCGCTCCGAGCTCACTGCTGACCCCTGCCCTCCGGCCCCACCGCTGGCCTGTGATTGGGGAGCACTGTCCACTTTACGCCAGCACAAAGACAGCTGGCACTCTCCCCAGGACCAGTGGCGTTACACAGCCGAGGCTGACACAGGCTGGAACATCAGAATGTACGTAAAGCCAGTCGGCAGCTGATGCCCCACACCGTCCTGGTCTTTCCCTGGGCCGGAGTGGGCCGAGCGATGCTGGTCAGCGGGAAGGCATTGACCTTGATCTGTGGGATGAGGTCCTTCACATTGAGCGTGGAGTTATTCACCAGTCCGAAGATGCTGAGAGACTTCAGGGTGGTGATGTGGGCCAACTCCCTGTACAACACAAAAACACCAAGTCAACAAGCACCACAGACAAAGACTGCAAATATCCAGAGAGCAGTCAGTATTACGGTCGTAGATAGATAGATGTATGAAGATAGACAAATCTCCCGGGCCTGATCAGATATATCCAAGGTCACTGTGGGAAACTAGAGAGGAAATTGCAGGAGTTCCTGTCGTGATTTATGAGTTGACGTTAAATACAGTCGAGATGCTGGAAAACTGGACGGAGGAAAATCTTGTGTCTCTATTCAAGGGCTGCAGGGAAAAGGCTGGGAACTACAGGCCAGTGAGTTTAACATCTGTAGTCGGAAAGTTACTGTTGAGTATTCTGTAGGATAGGATATACATGCACTTAGATGGACAAGTGCTGATTAGGGATAGTCACCATGTTTTATACCTGGGAGGTCATGTCTCATAAATCTGATGGACTTTTGAGAATGTGGCCAAAAATTGAGGGCAGAGCTGTAGACAATGAATACACGGACTCTAGTAAGGTGTTCGACAAGGTTCCACACTGTAGGCTGCTCTGGAATGTTAGATCGCATGGGATCCAAGGTGAAATAGCTGAATGGATGGCAAATTGGCTCCATGGAAGGAAGCAGAGGGTGATGGTGGAAGGTTGCTTCTCGGTCTGGAGGCCTGTGACTAGTGGTGTGCCTCAGGGTTCGGTGCTGGGCCCGGTACTGTCTGTCATCTACATCAATGATTTGGATGAGAATATACAGGGCAACTAGCAAGTTTGCTGATGATACACTAGTGGGTGGTTTTGCAGATAGTGAAGATGGTTGTGAACGATTGCAGCAGGATCTGGATCGATTGGCCAGGAGGGCGGAGGAATGGTTGATGGAATTTAATACAGAGAATTGTGAGGTGTTGCATTTTGGGACGTCGAACAAGGGCAGGACCTATACAGTGAATGGTAAGCCTCTGGGTAGTGTTGTAGAGCAGAGGGATCTAGGAGTACAGGTGCATGGTTCCTTGAAGGTGGAGTCGCAGGTAGATAAGGTGGTCAAAAAGACTTTTGGCACTTTGGCCTTCATCAGTCAGAGTATTGAGTATTGAAGTTTGGATGTCATGTTGGAGTTGTATAAGACAATGGTGAGACCGCATTTTGAGGAATATGGAATAATGTTACAGGAAAGATGTACAGAGAAGATTGATGACAATGTTGCCAGGACCTGAGGGCCTGAGCTATAGGGAGAGGTTGAGTTGGCTTGGAGGGCAGGAGGATGAAGGGAAGCATATAGAGGTGTATAAGATTCTCCTAATTCTGATTTTCAGAAAGCCTTTGATAAGGTGCCACACATGAGGCCGAAGGAAGATGAGCATCAAATGATGAGGTATCAAAGGGCAGATACTAGCATGGACAGCAGGTTGGTTGGATGGTAGAAGGCAGAGTGGCAATAAAGGGGGCATTTTCAAGTTGGCTGCCAGTGACTAGTGGAGTTCCGCTGCTCTTCACGTTGTATATTAATGATTTGAACGAGAGGACGAGAGGATTGAAGGCTTTGTGGCCAAGTTTGCGGATGATACGAAAATAGGTGGAGGGGCAGGTAGTGTAGAGAAAGCAGGGACTCTGCAGCGCGGAAACAGGCCCTTCAGCCCACCGGGTCCGCGCCAACCAGCGATCCCTACACATCAACACTATCCTACACCCACTAGAGACAATTTTTACATTTACCAAGACAATTAACATACAAACCTGTACGTCTTTGGAGTGTGGGAGGAAACGGAAGATCTCAGAGAAAACCCATTCAGGTGACGGGGAGAAGGTACAAACTCTGTACAGACAGCACTCGTTGTCGGGATGGAGCCCGGGTCTCCGGTGCTGCAAGCGCTGTAAGGCAGCAAGTCTACCGCTTGGCTACCATGGCCGCCTAATAAAGTGTGGAGTCATGCATTTTGGTAGTAGGAATAAAGGCATTCTAAATGGGATGAGAATCCAGAAACTGGAGGTGCAAAGGGACTTGGGAGTGCTGGTGCAGAATTCCCAATAAGTTCTTCTGCAAGTTGAATCGGGAGTAAAGAAAGCAAACGCAATGCTAGGAAAGAACTGCAGATGCTGGTTTTAATTAAAGGTCGACACAAAATACTGGAGTAACTCAGCGGGACAGGCAGCATCTCTGGAGAGAAGGAATTGGCAATGTTTCGGGTCGAGACCCTTCTTCAGACTGATGTCAGTAGAGGGGCGGGACAGAGATAGAATGTAGGCGGAGACAGTAAGACTAGTAGAACTGGGACGGGGGAGGGGATGGAGAGAGAGGGAAAGCAAGGGCTATCTGAAGTTAGAGAAGTCAATGTTCATAGCACTGGGGTGTAAGCTACCCAAGCGAAATATGCGGTGCGGTTCCTCCAACTCGCTGGGCCTGACTCTGACAATGAAGGAAGCTCCTGGACAGAAAGGTCAGATTGGGAATGGGAGGAAGAGTTGAAGTGCTGAGCAACCGGGAGATCAGGTACGTTTAGACTGAGCGGAGGTGTTCAGCGAAACGATCACCGAGCCTGCGCTTGGTCTCGTCGATATACAGGACTTGACACCTGGAAGTCCAACCTCACCTACTGTATCCGCTGTTCCAGGTGACGGGTGCTGGTGGGGGTGGGGTAAGATGGGGGGGGGCAGGCAGGGGTGGGTGGTGGCGGTGCTCGTGGGGGTACGGGTCCCACACTTACCCCACAGATGCTGCTGGGATATGATGGCATCGGCTCAGGCCCAGGTGCTGCAGGTGAGGAAGCTGCTGGAGGGACGGGAAACAGGCCGGGGTCAGCATCGAGCTGTCACTGAGGAGAGAGCACACAGTCAGTGGGGAGAGAGAGAGGGTGGGGTGCAGCGAGATGGGGGGGGGGGGGGGCAGCGAGAAGGGGTGTTAGTGCAGGGGCTGAGGGGAGGGGGTGTTAGTGAGGGGCGAGGAGGGGGTGTTAGTGAGGGGCGAGGAGGGGGTGTTAGCAGTGATGGAAATGGGTGGTCCGCAGGGGGACGGCGTTCCCCTACTTTTCAGTTTCAAGTTTATGTCCGATTTCTGTACTAGAAGGGAGTCAGAGTTGTTAAATACGTATTTTTTTTTAATGACTGTGGATAATCGTCACAACCAGTCTCGCTGCATCGGCCATGAGATGAAAACGATTTGTTAACTACCACTGTTAGCACTTGTTAACAGCCAGTATATAACACGTAGTTATACAATGTGTCATCAATACATTGATCCACATTACGCAGTAAATGTAATTGTGTTTTGACCAAGTATTAATGACACCACATTCCTTTGAATAAAATCCATGGGGGAATTTAATAAACTCAGTCATTGCTACGGACTGCGAGCTTCTTCTGGTGTGCAGGTAGTCATGTTATTTTATTATTCCACGTTATTTTATTCTCTCGCTCTCTCTGATGAGGGGGATCTTATAGAAACATATAAAATTATAAAAGGACTGGACAAGCTAGATGCAGGAAAAATGTTCCCAATGTTGGGCGAGTCCAGAACCAGGGGCCACAGTCTTAAAATAAAGGAGAGGTCATTTAAGACTGAGGTGAGAAAAAAGTTTTTCACCCAGAGAGTTGTGAATTTGTGGAATTCCCTGCCACAGAGGGCAGTGGAGACTAAATCACTGGATGGATTTAAGAGAGAGTTAGATAGAGCTCTAGGGGCTAGTGGAATCAAGGGATATGAGGAGAAGGCAGGCACGGGTTATTGATTGTGTTTCTCTGTCAGGATGTGACAAGTAAAATGGATGAAGGGGTGCCAGTGGATGTAGTGTATCTACTTTCAGAAAGTCTTTGATAAGATCCCGCACGTTAGACTGGTGACTAAAATTAGAGCACATGGTATTGCGGGTAGGGTGTTGACGTGGATAGAAAATTGGTTGGCAGACAGGAAGCAAAGAGTAGGAGTGAACGGGTCCTTTTCAGAATGGCAGGCAGTTGCGAGTGGAGTGCCGCAAGGCTCTGTGTTGGGGCCGCAACTGTTTACCATATATATTAATGATTTGGAAGAGGGAATTAGGAGCAACACTAGCAAGTTTGCGGATGACACAAAGCTGGGTGACAGTGTGAACTGTGAAGAGGATGTTAGGAGGTTGCAGGGTGACCCGGACAGGTTGAGTGAGTGGGCAGATGCAGTATAATATAGATAAATGTGAGGTTATCCACTTTGGCAGCAAAAACAAGGGGGCAGATTATTATCTCAATGGGGTTAGGTTAGGTAAGGGGGAGGTACAGCGAGACCTGGGTGTCCTTGTACACTGGTCACTGAAAGTTGGCGTGCAGGTACAGCAGGCAGTGAAGAAAGCTAATGGAATGTTGGCTTTCATAACAAGAGGATTTCAGTATAGGAGTAAAGAGGTTCTTCTGCAGTTGTATAGGGCTCTGGTGAGACATCCTGGAATATTGCGTACAGTTTTGGTCTCCTAATTTGAGGAAAGGACATCCTTGTGATTGAGACAGTGCAGCGTAGGTTCACGAGATTGATCCCTGGGATGGTGGGACTGTCATATGAGGAAAGATTGAAAAGACTAGGCTTGTATTCACTGGAGTTTAGAAGGGTGAGGGGGGATCTTATAGAAACCTAAAATTATAAAAGGACTGGACAAGCTAGATGCAGGAAAAATGATCCCGATGTTGGGCGAGTCCAGAACCAGAGTCTTAGAATAAAGGGGAGGTCATTTAAGACTAAGGGTGAGAAAAAACGTTTTCACCCTGAGAATTGTGAATTTGTGGAATTTCCTGCCACAGAGGGCAGTGGAGGCCAAGTCACTGGATGGATTTAAGAGAGTTAGATAGAGCTCTAGGGGCTAGTGGAATCAAGGGATATGGGGAGAAGGCAGGCACGGATTATTGATTGGGGACAATCAGCCATGATCACAATGAATGACGGTGCTGGCTCGAAGGGCCGAACGGCCTCCTCCTGCACCTATTTTCTATGTTTCCCTCCCTCTCTCGCTGTGTCTCTGTCTTTCGCTGGGGTAACTCAGCGGGTCAGGCAGCATCTCTGGAGAGAAGGAATAGGTGACGTTTTGGGTCGAGACCCTTCTTCTGATCCTCCATTGATCCAGCCTGACCTGCTGTGTTCTCCAGCTCTTAAAATAAATCTGTGGTCGCTGAAGAAACAACACGATAGACCACTGGAAGTGCCAGTTTTGCTGTATACTTCACACTGCAGAACATATCATAATACACCCTGAGTGATTTAATGGGGTTAGATTTATTTTAATCTGTTGTCTGGAATTAATCGATACCCACCCTATGTACCTTATATCAGATTTAAGTCGGAATTTTTTTGTTTTCCTATTTGTCAATTATTTGTGCCCGATTATTTGGCGGCCAATCAACCGCTGTCTCTAAGGGGGGTTGCGTCCAATCACTGACGAGCTTCCCTTCCCGTCCAATCAACAAATCGGTCTCCTCCCGTCCAATCAGCCGTTGTCTCCAAGGGCATTGTTTTTTCTATTATCTGCCCCCAATAATAAACCATATAACCGTATAACAATTACAGCACGGAAACAGGCCATCTCGGCCCTACAAGTCCGTGCTGAACAAATTTTTTTTTTTCCCCTTAGTCCCACCTGCCTGCACTCATACCATAACCCTCCATTCCCTTCTCATCCATATGCCTATCCAATTTATTTTTAAATGATACCAATGAACCTGCCTCCACCACTTCCACTGGAAGCTCATTCCACACCGCTACCACTCTCTTGAGTAAAGAAATTCCCCCTCATGTTACCCCTAAACTTCTGTCCCTTAATTCTGAAGTCATGTCCTCTTGTTTGAATCTTTCCTATTCTCAAAGGGAAAAGCTTGTCCACATCAACTCTGTCTATCCCTCTCATCATTTTAAAGACCTCTATCAAGTCCCCCCTCAACCTTCTGCGCTCCAGAGAATAAAGACCTAACTTAAAGTGCATTTTCAGATTAAGTGTTTCAGTTCCATTAGAATGGATGGGGAGAAAATTCAATAAGTAGTACCAATAGTTGTTTCCATCCTAAATCGTGAGGGCGGTTTTATTTAGCAAAATAGTGCAAGCGGAAATATTTTATTATATATATTATATATCACTATCAAATATCTATAAATTTCAGATTTGTGTACCCCTGTGAAAATGAGCATACTGAGATACTATAAAAGACAGCCGAACATGCAGAAAGAAAGAGGAGGTGACAGAAATGTTCCATAATGGTATATAATCTCCACCGGGCAACTTGAACGCCGAGTCATTTTGCCCGGCTTGGCACTGCAGATACTGGTTTATACCGAGAATAGAGTAACTCAGGCAGCATCTGTGGAGAAAAGGAACGTGACGTTTCGTGTCGGTGGCAACTCTAGTGCGGGGCAAAGATACTAGGTGGAGGGTCAGAGCGAATGCCCCGTCCCGCACAGCGGCTCCACCTACTCCTCCTCCTGCCGCACCCGCCCTCCCCGATAGCAGCCGCTGCTTTCAAAACAACCTCCCCCCCCCCCGCACACCGAGGCCGGGAGGGAGGGAGAGGCCATCTTCCGCCGTCTGAAGCAGCTGCACCACTCGGCCCCACAACTTCCTGTTGGCTGGCGGAGGAGGGGAGGCGGTGGCGAGGAGCGCAGACCCTCCTTCCTCCCCCCCCCCCCTCTCTCTCTTGTACGTCCCCCTCCACCCCCTTATTCTGAGACCCCCCCTCTCCATCCCACACTGGTTCCCTCCCACCTCTATTCAGTCCTCACTGACACCCCGTGCTCCCCTCCCCATCGACCCTCCACCACATCTATACATCCTGCACTGCTCTCCCTATCCACCTCGCATAGGTTCTCCTGCCACCACCCCATCCATCCAACACTTGGCCCCCAATTCATCCTGTACTCATCCCCCGTCTCATCCATCCTGTACTGATCCCCTCATTCGTCCTGCACTGCTCCCCCCATTCATCCCGTACTGACCCACCCCGCATTTACCCTGCACCAATCCCCCATCCATCCTATAGTGATCTCCCATTTCATTTTTTACTCATCCTCCCCCATCCATCTTTTACTGATGCCCCCCATTCATCCTCTACTGATCCCCCCCATTCATCCTGTACTGATCCCCTCATTCATCCTGCACTGACCCCCCCCATTCATCCTTTACTGATCCCCTGATTCATCCTCTACTGATCCCCATTCATCTTTCACTGATCCGCCTCATTCATCCTGTACTGTACTAATCCCCTCATTCATCCTGTAGTGATCTGCCATTCATCCTGCACAGACCCTCCGATCCTCACTGTACTGCCCCCCCATTCATCCTGCGCTGACCCCCCCATCCATCCTGTACTAATCCCCCCCCATTCAAGAAGAATGGGGGGACCAGTCTGAAGAAGGGTCTCGACCCGAAACTTTGCCTATTTCCTTCGCTCCATAGATGCTGCCTCGCCCGCTGAGTTTCTCCAGCATTTTGGTCTACTCCCATTCATCCTGTACTGATCCCCCCCCCCCGTCCATCCCCCCCCCCCATTCCCGGACTGACCAACTGACAACACCAGACATCCCCGCGCTCTCTCCTCACAATGTTACATACTCCAACCTACACGTACTAATTCACCTGCCTCAATCCATCCATTCAGCACCGACTGCCTTCTCAACTCTCCCCCCCCCCCCCCCACATCTATCCACCCCGCACTGATTCACACCCCCCCCCCCCGACCCTATTGTGTTGGAAATGTCTTCAGAGCGAACATTGACTATGTTTGATAACGGAATGCAATCAAATGTGTTTTAATTCCCAATGTTATTATTTGTTTTAATCCATAAAGATGGATTAATTAAATTGTGAACACGTGAAACATTAAAACCGCAGTGTTCGATTGTCACTGCTGCCGTTGACACGTTATTACAGAATTCATTTTAACAACAAGTCAATGCTCTGGATATGGAGTATCAGTACTGTAGTTATTTAATGAGCACGTGGATTTATGTTGGATTTATCCAGGTTTTACTTCTACAGTCAGTCATATACATCACAAATTTGGTCAGTAGATATTTCAGATGAAATTTTAACGTTAATTCTGAAGTGGGAATGATGGAAACAGCGTTTATCAATAAATGTTTTTTAATCTGGTGCGTACAAACTGGGTATCTTCATTGCTGTTCACAACGCATACATCTAATCTGAATGTTCAAGAAGGAACTACAGATGCTGGAAGATCGAAGGTACACAAAAATGCTGGAGAAACTCAGCGGGTGCAGCAGCATCTATGGAGCGAAGGAAATAGGCGACGTTTCGGGCCGAAACCCTTCTTCAGACTGATGGGGGGTGGGGGGGAGAAGGAAGGAAAAAGGGAGGAGGAGGAGCCCAAGGGCGGGGGGATGGGAGGAGACAGCTCGAGGGTTAAGGAAGGGGAGGAGACAGCAAGGGCTAGCAAAATTGGGAGAATTCAACGTTCATGCCATCCGGACGCAAGCAACCCAGGCGGAATATGAGGTGCTGTTCCTCCAATTTCCAGTGTTGCTCACTCTGGCAATGGAGGAAAGGTCGGATTGGGAATGGGAGGGGGAGTTGAAGTGCTGAGCCACCGGGAGTTCAGGTAGGTTATTGCGGACTGAGCAGAGGTGTTCGGCGAAACGATCGCTCAACCTCCGCTTAGTCTCCCCGATGTAAATCAGCTGACATCTAGAGCAGCGGATGCAGTAGATTAGGTTGGAGGAGACACAGGTGAACCTTTGTCGCACCTGGAACGACTGCTTGGGTCCTTGAATGGAGTCGAGGGGGGAGGTGAAGCAAGAAATGCAACACCTGTCCCTTCACCTCCCCCCTCGACTCCATTCAAGTTGTGAGAGCCCTGTTATGGAACAGAGAGAGAGACAGAGAGAGAGACAGAGACAGAGAGAGAGAGAGAGACAGAGAGACACAGAGAGAGAGAGAGAGAGAGAGAGAGAGAGAGAGAGAGAGAGAGAGAGAGAGAGAGAGAGAGACAGAGAGAGACAGAGAGAGAGAGATGCAAGAAAGCAGCTATGATATATAATACACAATAAACTGTATTATAAATACACAATAATAAAGTTATGCATTCTTGTACTCTTACATGGGTAGTACCGCACATAAACCCCCCCCCCCTTCCCAACCGCAGCCTCACGAATCTCAGTACACCTCGTTCCTAAAACCCATTTCCATCACTGGGTGTTAGTGCGGGGGGTGAGGGAAGGGGGTGTGGGGAGGGGAGGGGGTGTGGGGAGGGGATGGGGGGGAGGCGGGGGGGAGGGGGTGTTAGTGTGGGGAGGGGGGGAGGGAGTGTGGGGAGGGGAGGGAGGGGGTGTTAGTGTGGGGAGGGAGGGGGTGTGGGGTGTGGGGAGGGGGGGGGTGTGTAGTGTGGGGAGGGGAGGGAGTGTGGGGAGGGGAGGGGAGGGGTGTTAGTGTGGGAGGGGGGGGGGGGGTGTGGGGAGGGGAGGGGGTGTTAGTGTGGGGAGGGGAGGGGGTGTGGGGAGGGGAGGGGGTGTTAGTGTGTGGGGAGGGGAGGGAGTGTGGGGAGGGGAGGGGGTGTTAGTGTGGGGAGGGGGAGGGGGGTGTGGGGAGGGGAGTGGGGAGGGAGTGGGGGGAGGGGAGGGGAGGGGGTGTTAGTGTGGGGAGGGGAGGGGGTGTTAGTGTGGGGAGGGGGGTGTTAGTGTGGGGAGGGGAGGGGGTGTGGGGAGGGGAGGGGGAGGGGAGTGTGGGGAGGGGGGGGGGAGGGGGTGTTAGTGTGGGGAGGGGAGGGGGTGTGGGGAGGGGAGGGGGGGAGGGAGTGTGGGGAGGGGAGGGGAGGGGGTGTTAGTGTGGGGGGGGGAGAGGGGAGGGGGTGCTGACCTCATGTCCAGGTTGGTGATCCGTGTGGCACCGCTGACACAGGACCTGCACGTCTAGACACAGAGCAAAGACGTCACACACGGCCCCGTCCCAGTCGCCCCCCCCGTCCCCCGTCTGGGTGTCAGTGAGACTCTGCACCCACCCTCCCCGTCAGTGTCCCGTTCTCCCCCCCCTTTACCATCCCTTGCCCCTTTCCCCTGACTGCCAACCCCCCCCCCACCAGTGTGAGTGTGTGTGTGTGTGTGACCCCCCCCCACCAGTGTGAGTGTGGTGTGTGTGTGTGCGTGAGTGTGTGTGTGTGTGTGTGTGTGTGTGTGTGTGTGTGTGGGTGTGTGTGTGTGTGAGTGCGTGTGTGTGTGTGTGTGTGTGTGGTGTGCAGTGTGTGTGTGTGTGTGTGTGTGAGTGCGTGTGTGCGTGTGGTGTGTGTGTGTGTGTGTGTGTGTGTGTGTGTGGTGTGGTGTGTGTGTGTGTGGAGTGTGTGTGTGGTGTGGTGTGTGTGTGTGAGTGTGTGTGCGTGGGTGTGTGTGGTGAGTGCGTGTGCGTGGGTGCGTGTGTGTGTGTGTGTGTGTGTGTGTGTGCGTGTGTGTGCGTGCGTGCGTGTGTGTGTGCGTGTGTGGGTGGGTGTGTGTGTGTGTGTGTGTGTGTGTGTGTGTGTGTGTGTGTGTGTGTGTGTGTGTGTGTGTGTGTGTGGGTGTGTGTGTGTGTGTGTGTGGGCAGGTGTGTGTGTGTGTGTGCGTGGTGTGTGTGTGGGGTGTGTGTGTGCGTGTGCGCGCGTGCGTGCGTGTGTGTGTGTGACCCCCCCCCCCCAGTACCGGTGTCGGTGAGGCTCTGCCGGTGGCCGCTGATGTTGAGCTGTGTGATCGTCTCTGGCACCTGAGTCACCGTCACAGCCACGTGGGGCCGTCCAAACCCACACCACGACACATTCACCTCCTCCAACCTGGGGGGGGGGGGGGGGGGGGAACAGCCACAGGTGAGGGTAGGTGACACCATACAATCACTCCTCCCCCTCCCTCTCTCCGGCTCTCGTCCCGTCAGTGAGATGGGGACAGGTGCAAGGCTGGAGTGGTGATCCAGACACGGGGTATAGAAGAACTACGTCCACATACTTCATGATGGTTGGAATTAAATAAGGTACAAGGGCGTGGGGATGTGGCAATGGGCATCTCTTGTTGAGCAGCTGCAGAGAAGGTGATGAGAATCTTGCAAAGCAAGTTTCAGACACGTTACCTCCTAGTGTTCACCTCGCACCTGGATTCATTGTCTGAGTGTAGCCTTTCTCAGGCCATTCGATGGGAATGTGTGCCATGGGCAAACACAACAGCAATAGTTGGGTAGACCGTCCTCGCACCCTGCCGCCAGTGGCTCAGAAACATCGCAGACGAGGGAGGGGGGCTTATGACTGGCTCGGGGAGGGGGCGAGAAAGATGAGATAAAATAATGTCAAGATACCCTCGTATTATGTTTCACTTGTAGGAACCATCTGTTGTTGAATAAGATTAACATCAACTAAAAACATACTATGGCCAAATAATTAATTCATTCATATTTAGTAGATAATAACAGGAAAACGTATAGCCAAGGACAAGGTTTTTTCCCTTTAAGTCAATTTTCTCGACAGTGTGAGTGAGAGGGGTCAGGGGGCAGGTAGGGGGCGTGTGACCTGTGGAGGGTCACATCATTTCAGGTCGAGACCCTTCTTCACACTAGTGTCAGAGGAAAGGGAAACGAGGGATATAATGAATGAATACGTTTATTGGCCACATACAAGGAATTTGCCTTGGTGCTCCGCTCGCAAGTAAGACTATGACGTGGAGAGATAAAGAACAATGAATGAAAGATATGCATATTAGTAATGATGAAAAAGGAAACAGGCCATTGTAAGCAGTTTGTAGGGTGAATATGAGAAGCTAGTGCAACTTGGGTGGGGGAGATAGTGAGATGGGGAATGCCGGGAGTACCTGAAGTGAGAGAAATCAATATTCATACCACTGGGCTGTAAGCTGCTCAAGCGAAATATGAGATGCTGTTCCTCCACTTTGCGTTTAGCCTCACTCTGACAATGGAGGAGACTGAGGACAGAAAGGTCCGTGTAGGAATGGGAAGGGGAATTAAAATGTCAGCAACCGGGAGATCAGGTTGGTTCAGGCGGGCTGAAAGAAGGTGTTCCACAAAACGATCGCCCAGTCTGCGTTTGGTCTCGCCGATGTATTAGAGTCCACATCTTGAACAACAGATACAGTAGATGGGGTTGGAGGAGGTGCAAGTGAACCTGTCTGACCTGAAAGGAATTTTGGGGTCTCTGGACAGAGTCGGAGGAGGAGGTAAAGGGACAGGTGTTGCATCTTCTGCAGTTGTTGGGGAATGTACCTGGGGAGGGGGTGATTTGGGTGGGAAGGGATGAGTTAATCAGGGAGTTGCGGAGGGAACGGTCTCTGCGGAAGGCGGAAAGGGGAGGGAATAGATTTAGATGTCAAAGCAGTGAACCTGTTAGTAAATAGGTACAATGGACAACTTGGTACAAATGGATGGGGCATGGTATAATGGATAGTGAGGAAGGGCAACAGGATGGAGATCACAACAGGATGGAGATCAGTGCAAAGGTGGCCAAGGAATGGCAGATGGAATTTAACTCTGACGTTGTGCACTTTGGTCTGTCACACCAGAGCAGGACTTGCACGCTAAATGGTATTGTTGTAGAACAGAGAGATCTGGGAATACAGGTGCATCATGTCCTGAAAGTGGTGTGTCAGAGGTGGTGTTGTGGTGGAGTTACTGCCTCACAGCGTCAGGGACCCGGGTTCCATCGTGACTACAGGTGCTGTTTGTACCTTCTCCCCGTGCACATGCTCCAGTTTCCTCCCACACTACAAAGATGTACAGGTTAGTAGGGTAATTAACTTTGTACATTGTCCCCAGTGTGTGTAGGATAGTGATAGCGTATGCAGGGATCACTAATGGGCGTGGACTTGGTGGGCTGAAGGGTCAGTTTCTCTAAAGTCTATGGGTGGTGAAGAAGGTGTTGGTACACTTGCCTTCATTGGGAAGAGTCATAGATTAATACAGTGTGGAAACAGGCCTTTCAGCCCAACTCGCCATGTCCTAGCTACTAGCCACTAGTCCCACTTGCCTGTGCTTGGTCCATATCCCTCCAAACCTGTCCTATCCATGTACCTGTCTAACTGTTTCTTAGCCCCTCTGGCAGCTTGTTCCATACACCCACCACCCTTTGTGTGAAAAAGTTACCCCTCAGTTTCCTATTAAATCTCTTCCCCTTCACCTTGAACCTATATCCTCTGGTCCTCGATTCCCCTACTCTGGACAAGAGACTGTGCATCTACCCGATCTATTCCACTCATGATACTCAGCATTGAGTACAAAGGTTGGGACATCATGTTGCAGCTGTACAAGTCGCTGGTGACACCACACTTGTACTGTGTGTAGTTCTGCTCCCCCAGCTACAAGAAGGATAACATTCAGCAGGAAAGGGTGCAGAGGAGATTCACCTGGGCTCGTGTTACAGGGGGAGGTCGGATAAGGTGGGACTTTTCTCTTTGGAGCGTCGGAGGCTGAGGGGTGACATTATCGAGGTGTACAAGACCATGAGGGGCATGGATAAAGTGAAGGCTCACAGTCTTTTTCCCAGGGTAGAGGATTCTAGAACTAGAGGGCGCAAGCTGAGGGTAAGAGGGGAGATTTAAGAGGGAGCTCAGGGACAACATTTTCAAGGTATCTGGAACGAGCTGCCAGAGGAAGCTGTCGAAGCAGAAATAATTACTTGTACAGGACATTTGGACAGATATATGGATAAGAAAGGTTTGGAGGGATATGGGCCAAATGTGTGCAAATCTTGGCCAGCACAGAATGCCAACCTGGCCAGCACAGGCAAGACGGGCCGAAGGGTTTGTACGACTCCATGATCTACAGGACACCCACATGGTGGCAGGGAAAACACAGACCGTATCGGAGGTCAGGATTGTACCTTGGTCTCTGGTGCTGTGAGGCAGCAGCAGCAATTCAACACTGTTGCCCCCTCCACCCAGCCTCAACCTCACCCCCCACCCTCAAAATAACCCCCTTCCCAAAAACATCCCCCCCCCTCAAAAACCCCCCCCCCAAACCATAACACACCCCTCCCCTCGAAACACAATCCCACCCCAAAACAATCATCCCTCCACCCCACCCCCCTCAAACCCCCCCAAAAAACACAAACCCACCCCCCTCAAAAAAACTACCCCCCCCCCCAAACACAAATCCCACAAAACAATCCTCCCTCCACCACCCCCTCAAACCCCCCCCAAACAAAACCCACAAACCCACCCCCCTCAAAACAAACCCCTTCCCAAAAACATAATCGCCCCTCAAAAAAAAAACACAAACCCACCCCAAAACAATCCTCCCTCCACCCCCCTCACACCCCCAAAAAAACACAAACCCAATACCCCCGTCAAAACATAATACCCCCTTGAAACACAACCCCCTGCCTCAAACCTCTCGCCCCCCCCCCTGTCCCCCTCCGCGGGGGACCCACACACCTGGAGCAGCTGGACAACATGTGGTGCAGGGCGTCTGGGCCAAACCCGGAGCAGCTGGACACGTTGAGTCGGAGCAGATCCTGGCTCTGGCCCACGGCCCTACGGTACACACAGGGTCAACGCGGAGGGGGGTCAGAGGGGTCAGAGGGGGGGGGGGGGTCAGAGAGCAGAAGGTTCTGGGCGAGAGGGAAGGTTATGGGTGAGGAGGTCAGAGGGCAGGGGAAGGTCACGGGCGAGGGGGTCACGCAGGTTGGGGTGAGAGGTCAGGGTCCTCACCTGAGCACGGGGTCGGAGAGTTGCAGCCCCTCCAGGCTGAGGCCGATGAGCCGGTGGCAGCGACGCAGCAGATGCAGCAACGTGTGGGGGGTGGTGATGCAGTGGGACAGGTCCATGTGTTGCAGCAGCAATGGGCTGGGGGGGGAGGGGACAGAGAGGTGTTAGACCCCGCACTCACCCCCCCCCCCCCCCCAAACTCCCACCCCAGTCCCCAGCACCCCGGGGGGGGGGGGGAAGAGGTTTTAGACCCCCCCGCACTCACCCCCCCCCCCCCCACTCCCACCCACCCCAGCCCCCATGGGGAAAGAGGTGTTAGACTCCCACCACCCACGGGGGGGGAAGAGGTTTTAGACCCGCACTCACTCTCCCCTCCCAGCCCAGCCCCACAGGGGAGGAGGGTGAGAGGTGGATGGGGGGTGAGGGGGGAGGGGAGGGCAGGAGAGGGATAGTCAGACCCCACACACCCCTGTCCAAACCCCTGGCAGACAGCGTCAGACCTTGCAGTCCCCCCCTCCCCCTCCCCCACAGCCCTGCCCCCCTCACCTGTCGTTGGTGAAGCCGGGCTCCCCCAGGAAGGAGCGGGGGGAGCGTAGGACCATCACTCCGGACGCCAGCACTCGGCCCAGAGTCCCCGCGGGTAGAGTGGCCGAGCTCAGATCCACACTGTACCACAGAGCCTGGTCAAACCTGCCACAGGGTCACAGAGAGAGAGAGAGGGTTAGATCCACACTGTACCACAGCGCCTGGTCACACTTGCCACAGGGTCACAGAGAGAGAGAGAGGGTCAGATCCACACTGTACCACAGCGCCTGGTCAAACCTGCCACAGGGTCACAGAGAGAGAGGGTCAGATCCACACTGTACCACAGCGCCTGGTCAAACCTGCCACACGGTCACAGAGAGAGAGAGAGGGTCAGATCCACACTGTACCACAGCGCCTGGTCAGATCCGCACTGTACCACAGTGCCTGGTCACACCTGTTCACAGGGTCAGAGAACGCGGGGTCAGAGATCAACATTAGATCGCATCCAATGAGAGATAGCTGAATGGATGGAACATTGGCTCCATGGAAGGAAGCAGAGGGTGATGGTGGAAGGTTGCTTCTCAGAATGGAGACCTGTGACTAGTGGTGTGCCTCAGGGTTCGGTGCAGGGCCCGTTACTGTTTGTCATCCACATCAATGATTTAGATGAGAACATACAGGACAAGATTAGCAAGTTTGCTGTTGATATAATAGTGGGTGGTTTTGCAGATTGTGAACGATTGCAGCAGGATCTGGATCGATTGGCCAGGTGGGCGGAGGAATGGTTGATGGAATTCAATATAGAGAGAAATGTGAGGCGTTGCATTTTGTGCAGGACCTACACAGCGAATGGTCAGGCTCTGGGGAGAGTTATAGAGCAGAGTGATCGAGGAGTGTAGGTGCAGCACCCGCAATCAGGATCAAACCCGGGTCTCTGGCGCTGTCAGCACTGTAATGCAGCACTGTAATGCAGCACTGTAATGCAGTAACTCCAACGCTGCACCACCGTGCTGTCCTGTACGTTGCAGAGTCACTTTTGGGGAATCCTGCACCAACATTCCCAAGTCTATTTGCACCTCCTATTTCTGGATTGTCTCCTCATTTCGAAAATAATCTACACCTTTATTCCTACGACCAAAATGCATGACTCCACACTTTGCTACACTATATTCCATCTGCCACTTCTCTGCCCACTCTCACAACCTGTCCAAGTCCTTCTGCAGAGTCCCTGCTGTCTCTACACTGCCTGCCCCTCCACCTATCTTTGTATCATTTACAAACTTGGCCACAAAGCCTTCAATCCCCTCGTCCAAATAATTAATATACAACCCAGCACCGACTCCTGCGGAACTCCACTAGTCACTGGCAGCCAACCAGAAAAAGCCCCCTTTATTGCCACTCTTTGTCTTCTGCCATCCAGCCAACCTGCTATCCATGCTAGTATCTGCCCCTTGATACCTTGGGCTCTCATCTTCCTTAGCAGCCTCACATGTGGCACCTTATCAAAGGCTTTCTGAAAATCCAGGTAAACCACATCTACTGACTCTCCTTTGTCTGTCCTGCTATTTACTTCTTCAAAGTATTGCAGCAGATTCGTCAGGCAAGATGCCTGGGTTTCAACAACTAAGTTACAGAGATAGGTTGAATAAGTTAGGTCTTTATTCTCTGGAGCGCAGAAGGTTAAGGGGGAACCTGATAGAGGTCTTTAAAATGATGAGAGGGATAGACAGAGTTGATGTGGACAAGCTTTTCCCTTTGAGAATAGGGAAGATTCAAACAAGAGGACATGACTTCAGAATTAAGGGACAGAAGTTTTGGGGTAATATGAGGGGGAACTTCTTTACGCAGAGAGTGGTGGCGGTGTGGAATGAGCTCCCAGTGGAAGTGGTGGAGGCAGGTTCATTGGTATCATTTAAAAATAAATTGGATAGGCATATGGATGAGAAGGGAATGGAGGGTTATGGTACGAGTGCAGGCAGGTGGGACTAAGGGGAAAAAAATTTGTTCGGCATGGACTTGTAGGGCCGAGATGGCCTGTTTTCCGTGCTGTAATTGTTATATGGTTATAAGATCTCTTTACATCATTTGTGTAAGTTGTGTAAAACAAAGTAATTCACTGTGATAATAAAATGTCTATCTGTGGACACAAAATGCTGGCGTAACTCAGTGGGACAGGCAGCATCTCTAGAGAGAAGGAATGGGTGACGTTACGGCTCAAGACACTTTTATCTATCTTTGCAGATGATACAAAAGTGGGTGGTATTGCAGATAATTAAGACGGCTGACAAAAACTGCAGCAGGATCTGGATCAGTTGGGCTGAGGAATTTAATACAGATAAATGTGAGGTTTTGCATTTTGGAAAGTCTAGCATGGTCAGGATGCACACTCAGGCATTCAAGTCTGGTGACACAGATTCATACTGGAAGTTCAGCTCCAACCTCACTAAGGCCCTCAAGTAGACTGACTTTTGCTCTGCACTGCAGGATGACGTGGACATTGAGCAGCTGTGGCAGGGCTTGCATGCCAACACTTCCTACAAGGTGAAACCAGGGGGCAGTCCAAGCAACAGTGAGGCACCACTTGACAAAATGATAGAGAGAACACTGGCCCCCTTGGACATCCCCTGGGCCAGCACATCTCCGAGGATCTGTCCTGTCCCGCAATCACAAAGAAAAGCCATCAACGCTTCTGAAGACAGACACAAAATGCTGGAGTTACTCACCAGAGCAGGCAGCTGCATCTCTGGAGAGAAGGCTCCTCAGATGATTGAGGAGATTCAGTATGTCAACAATTGTACATCTAATGGGTGTACAGTCAAGAGCATATTGGCTGGTTGCATCACCGCCTGGTTCCGCAACTTAAACACCAAAGAATGAGGCAGATTATAAAAAGTGAACACTGCCCGCTCTATCACCTCCCCACCATTAAAGGCATCTACAGGAGTCCAGCATCATCAGAGACCCACACCGTCCTGGCCATACACTCATTTCACCCCTGCCATCGGGAAGAAGGTACAGGAGCCTGAAAATTGTAAGGTTCAGGTTCAGGAACAGCTTCTTCCCTACAACCATTAAACTCTAAAAACATCAACTAAACTTCAAACAACAAACTATCCCCGCTGAGTTTCTCCAGCTTTTCTGTGTAACCTTCGATTCTCCAGCATCTGCAGTTCCCTCTTAAACAAACTATCCTGGTTGACTTTTAAAAATCAGTGAAACTTTTGCCTGTTATCTGAGTATGGTGTTTACACACTTGTTATGCTGCTGCACTGTTCTGCTTCTCTACATTAAATACACCAGTGAATCGAGTGGTAAAGCAGGCGTACAGCATTCCTGCCTTCAATAGTTGGGACAATGAGGAGTAGAGTCAGGAAGTCATGGTGCAGCTTTGTAGGACTACAGATAGACACAAAATGCTGGCGTAACTCAGTGGGACAGGCAGCATCTCTGGAGAGAAGCCATGGGTGACGTTTTCAGGTGGTGGCCCTTCAGACTCTAGTTCTAGTAGAACTATTTGGAATATTGTGTGCAGTTGTGGTTGCCACATTACAGGAAGGATGTGGAGGCTTTGGAGAGGGTGCAGAGGAGTGTTACCGAGATGAATTACAGAGAGGCTGGGAAGATGAGTGGTGAAAGGCTGAGGGGATAGAAGAATCTAAAATGTTGCAAGATATCTTGCTGCCGGGGGAGCAGGAGGAGGTAGATATGATCGTGGCGTTTCACAGTTTTGGATAGTAGCATGGATAAGCAGCAACTAGAGGGACGTGGATGACGTGAAGGCAGATGAGCTGGTCTTGGCATCATGTTCAGCACAGACACTGTGGGCCGAAGGGCCTGTTCTATAAGCCCCTGAACTAGATGCCAGCCTGCAAGCCTGTTATTTTCTACAGAATGCCCGAATGAACCCATCCCACGTTTGCAGGGAAGGTGAGAGGGGACCGCGACGGGAGAGTACTCACGCCAGTCTGTGCCAGTGCCGGCTAACCTGCGACACCTTCAGCAAGTGAGGGAGGGAGAGCTCGCGGAAAATCAGCAGCAGCAGCTCATCCGGTAGCTCATCACAGGAGCGGCTCCCACCTACTGCAGAGAGAGAGGTCATGGGGGCGGGATCAGCGTGGGGTCACAGGGGGAAGGGGTCAGCGATCAGCGTGGGGTCATGGGTCAGCCTGTCGCTGATGGGGCCTGCGTGTGGTCACCGGGATCAGCGTGAGGTCACAGGGAAGGGTCAGTGCCGGTCACAGGGGGTCAGCGCGGGGTCACGGGGGATCAGTAAGGGTCATGGGGGGGGGCAGTACGGGGTCACGGGGGGGGGGTCAGTACGGGGTCGCGGGGGTCAGTACGGGTCAACGGGGAGTCAGTGGAGAGGGTCGCGAGGGGGTCAGTACGGGTCGCGCGGGGGGTCAGTAAGGGTCCCGGGGAGTCAGTACGGGTCGCGCGGGGGTCAGTAAGGGTCGCGCGGGGTCAGTACGGGTCACGGGGGGTCAGTACGGGTCACGGGGGGTCAGTACGGGTCACGGGGGGGGGTCAGTACGGGTCACGGGGGGTCAGTAAGGTCACAGGGGGGGCAGTACGGGTCACGGGGGGGCAGTACGGGTCACGGGGGGTCAGTGAGGGTCACGGGGGGTCATGTGAGGGTCACGGGGGGTCAGTACGGGGTCACGGGGGGGGGGTCAGTACGGTTCGCGGGGGGGGGTCAGTACGGGTCGCGGAGGGGGGGGTCAGTACGGGGTCGCGGGGGGGGGGGGTCAGTACGGGTCATCGGGGGGGGTCAGTACGGGGTCGCGGGGGGTCAGCGTACGGGTCACGGGGGGGGTCAGTACGGGTCGCGGGGGGGGTCAGTACGGGTCACGGGGGGGGGGGGGGTCAGTACGGGTCACGGGGGGGGTCAGTACGGGTCACAGGGGGGGTCAGGGGTACGGGGTCGCGGGTCGCGGGGGTCAGCACGGGTCGCGGGGGGGTCAGTACGGGTCACGGGGGGTCAGTACGGGTCGCGGGGGGTCAGTACGGGTCGCGGGGGGGTCAGTACGGGTCACGTGGGGGTCAGTACGGGTCGCGGGGGGTCAGTACGGGTCCACGGGGGGGTCAGTACGGGGGTCGCGGGGGGTCAGTGAGGGTCACCGGGGGGGGGGTCAGTACGGGTCGCGGGGGGGGTCAGTACGGGTCACGGGGGGGGTCAGTACGGGTCACGGGGGGTCAGTACGGGTCGCGGGGGGTCAGTACGGGTCACGGGGGGTCAGTACGGGTCGCGGGGGGGTCAGTACGGGTCACGGGGGGGTCAGTACGGGTCGCGCGGGGGTCAGTACGGGTCAGGGGGGGGTCAGTGAGGGTCACGGTGGGGGGTCAGTACGGGTCAGTCGGGGGTCAGTACGGGGTCGCGGGGGGGGTCAGTACGGGTCACGGGGGGGTCAGTACGGGTCACGGGGGGTTCATGGTACGGGTTCGGGGGGGTCAGTACGAGGGGGGGTCACGGGGGGTCAGTGGGGGGTCGCGGGGGGGTCAGTACGGGTCGCGGGGGTCAGTACGGGGTCACGGGGGGGGTCAGTACGGGTCACGGGGGGTCAGTACGGGTCACGGGGGGTCAGTACGGGTCACGGGGGGTCAGTACGGGTCACGGGGGGGGTCAGTACGGGTCGCGGGTGGGGTCAGTACGGGTCAGTGTGGGCAGCTTACACTCACCATTTGCCGAAGGGCTGGTTCTACGGAACCTCTTGGACACGAGGAAGCGGTGAGGATGGTTCTCCTTGCCGGGACCGGTGTTGGTGCCGTGCCGGGGCCGCTTGGCGGGCGGTGAGAGATGTGGATGGGGTGGGCTGGTGCCGGAGGCTGTGCCCCCGTCGTGGATCAGCTGCACGCCCATGACGGACATGAGGGAGGTTGCGTCGGCACGGTTACAGCTCCAGCTGATGCCCAGCGGGCTGGTGTTGGGGGGGGTGCCATCGTGGAGTACACGCCTGTGGGACAAGAGTAGCCATCAGTGCCATGGGCCACCGCAGCCACACGGGTAACGAGCATTGCCACGCTCACCGCAGCCACAAGGGCAACGGCACGCTGACTGAAGCCACACAGATAACGAGTAATGGCACGCCACCCTCAACACAGCCACATGGGTAACGCCATCCTCACCGCAGCCACACGGGTTACCACAAGCTTCACGCAGAAGCCCGGACACATGGGTAACCACACGCCACTCTCACCACAGCAGGCAACGACACGGATACCCACAACCACAATGCGTCAAACGACGATGTTACACACACGCCATGTGGGCACGGACACATCACGCAGGCACCCCGGGACATAGCTGACCACATGCCACACGGATACACATCTCACAGACATTGAGGAAATATTATACAATAAAATTGCTTAAATTATAATTTCTGTGCCACATAGGCACAAAGAAATAAAGTACAACGAACACACACACAGAGAACAGATGGCTTGTTATAACATGGAGATGTTGATGTAAATACGCATAGCTTTGTTTGCTTTGAAGCCACTAGAACCATCAGAGGTTGCATTTGGTTTAGGTTGGTGTTTAGAATGGAGGTTATAAATGGGATCTTTCCCCAGGATATGGGCACCATTCTTCTTCCTTTGTGACACATCCTCGAGCTCGGCTGTGTCATGAAGGGGATTTATGGTTGTCTATATTGGGTTGTAGGCACCAAGGGTAGATATTAGTCTGTGATATGGTTTGTGCTGTTTAAATGTATTTTTATGTTGAGATAAGAGATAAGGCTGTGAATGACCTTTGCAAAAGGGTTTCTTATGGTTATAGAAAACTGAGAAAGTAACTCTGTTTTGATAATCTTTCATTTGTTGTGTGGAATGAAGTGAAGAAGTCTTACATTCCTTTCCTCCAGAGATGAGCAAGGAGGAGGTTAATTTAGAATGAAATTAGACCCGAGCTTGGGAAGAAGCAATCAAATGCGACAATTAGTGGCCTTTGTGTGCTTGGAGTTGGTAATTGTGTGATTATAAATAACTTAAGTTCTTACCACTTTGTAAGAATGGGGCAAAACTCATATTTAATCCATAAATAACTGTATTTTAACTATGTAGTTGTAAGGAAATTAATTATGAAGTGTATTGTGTTTTAATTATGATTGTATTACACTTTGTTTAAATCTGAAGTTTTAGAAATAATTTTATTTTCCAAAAGTGAAAATATGTTTTGTGTTAATGTGTTGTGTGATTGCTGTATGATGTGTATTTTATTCTGAGAGGTGTTCTTTGAGAATTTGTTTTATATCTCTGTGGTTTTACTTTATTTAAATAAAATTATTTTGAACAAAGAGGTTGAAGAAAACCACAGAGGGGAAGAAGGTTGCAATGCGGCTGGAAAAGGGAAAGTCGTGTGACTATACATGTTGTCAATCAATGGAAAAGATTTAGTTGATTGGTTAATGCAAATAAGTTAAATGTATGGTAAACCATAATGATTGGTTAATAGTTTGCCACTCCTCTTGTAATATAATTGTCTATTACCTATAGGGTGATTTCACGAAAGGTCACTGGAGCGTAGATCCGCACCCACGTGACCGAAAATTTGAAGTGGAGGACATGCTACACTTACGGTACATGTTAGTGAATGGGAAAACACGCACTTTCACACCCATTAAAAACATCGAAAACGGTCAGTTTTTGAGCTGCAATTTATTGTGCCAGTCGGGGTGACCGTGAGGCACAGCTACCTAAATTTACAGCCCAAAAAAGATAGAAACTAAGGTAAATACAAGAAGGAGCTGAAGGTACCAATCCAGCGGAAGTGAACAGCAGACATTTGCCGTGGAGATTTAAAGGTCCAAAATATCGGGAATTATCGCGTTTGCTCGCTGAATTTCATCAAAAGTAAGGCATTATTGACTTTTTTATCTTTATTCATTTGTTATATGAGAAGTTTTAAAAGTGAAAAATCCCTCAGTGAAATTGCAAAATCGCCCATGGTTCTCAGGTGGGGTTTAACATGAAAAATGAAAACGCTTCTGAAGCTACATTTACCATTTAAATAATGGTAAACTATCAATGCATTTTGAAATAAATTTTACTCGGATGCAAGCTAAGGAATGGGATAATTGTCAGCTGTCAGTTGGACAAAATTAGGACATTTTATTATTTTCCAAAATATATTTCTCAATGTTTCTTGTTTAAAGCCTGCACATGCACATTCGCCCAAACTACTTATTATTTTTTTTTTTTATCATCTAATAACAGACAAGCCTGCAGCATGGAATGTATTCGATGATAAAGAAATAAATAAATAAGTAGTTTGGGTGAATGTGCATGTGCAGGCTTTAAACAAGAAACATTGAGAAATATATTTTGGAAAATAATAAAATGTCCTAATTTTGTCCAATTGACAGCTGACAATTATAATAATAATAATAATAATTTTATTTATAGAGCACTTTAAAAACAAACATAGCTGCAACAAAGTGCTGTACATCACTAATCATTGACAAAAAAGTTAATACACACCAAAAATAACAATCAAAAGAAATAGTAGGAAAAGACATGTAAAATAAAGAAACATCAAAAACACCACAAACAGAAGCAAAGCCTCAGGCATGGTCAAAAGCCAGGGAGTACAATGTGTTTTAACACTGGATTTGAAGATGGACAGAGAGGGGGCCTGTCTGATGTGCAACGGCAGGGTGTTCCAGAGTGCCGGAGCAGCAACAGAGGAGGCTCTATCCCCTCTGAGCCTCCGACTAGACCTCGGTACCTCCAGGAGCAGCTGACCAGCTGACCTGAGGGACCGGGCAGGAGCGTATGGGTGGAGCAGCTCAGAGAGGTAAGGCGGGGCGAGCCCATTCAGAGATTTAAAAACAAATAACAGTATCTTAAAATGAACTCGAAAGTGCACCGGGAGCCAGTGTAGGGAGGCCAGAATTGGCGATATGTGCTCCCTCTTTCGAGTCTCTGTTAAAAAGCGAGCAGCAGCATTCTGAACCAACTGGAGACGAGCCAGTGAAGAACGAGCAACACCAAAATAGAGCGCGTTACAGTAATCCAGCCTAGATGTAATAAAGGCATGGATTACTGTCTCAAAATGCTGCCGCTCGAGAATGGGCTTCACCTTCGCCAGCTTCCTTAGGTGAAAGAAGCTGGACTTAACCACCGCGCATATTTGGCGATCTAATTTAAAGTCACTGTCCATCCTAAAACCCAGGTTCACAACTGTTGGCTTCACGTACCTTGACAATGGACCTAAATCAACAAATGGAGGTTCACGGCAGCCATTGGGATCAAATAAAATCACCTCTGTCTTCTTTTCATTAAATCCAAGAAAGTTTAGGGCCAACCAGGACTTAATGTCATCAAGACAAGACAGAAGCGATTTTACAGAAAAGGCGTCTTCCCCCCTCAGCGGTAAATAAAGCTGGGTATCATCTGCATAACAGTGGAAAGAGATGCCATGCTTTCTAAGGATGGAACCCAGAGGAAGTATGTACAGCGAGAAAAGCAGGGGCCCCAGAATCGAACCCTGTGGAACCCCATATGACAGGGGAGCGGAAGAGGATTCAAATCCAGCAAGGCTAACACACATGGTTCTGCCCGCCAGATAGGACCTGATTATCCCATTCCTTAGCTTGCATCTGAGTAAAATTTATTTCAAAATGCATTGATAGTTTACCATTATTTGAATGGTAAATGAGCTTCAGAAGCGTTTTCATTTTGCATGTTAAAACCCACCTGAGAACCATGGGCGATTTTGCAATTTTACTGAGGGATTTTTCACTTTTAAAACTTCTCATATAACAAATGAATAAAGATAAAAAAAATCAATAATGCCTTACTTTTGATGAAATTCAGCGAGCAAACGCGATAATTCCCGATATTTTGGACCTTTAAATCTCCACGGCAAATGTCCGCTGTTCACTTCCGCTGGATTTGCACCTTCAGCTCCTTCTTGAATTTACCTTAGTTTCTATCTTTCTTTTGGACTGTAAATTTCGGTAGCTGTGCCTCACAGTCACCCCGACTGGCACAATAAATTGCAGCTCAAAAACTGGCCGTTTTCGATGTTTTAACGGGTGTGAAAGTGCGTGTTTTCCCATTCATTAACATGTACCGGAAGTGTAGCATGTCCTCCACTTCAAATTTTCGGTCACGTGGGTGCGGATCTACGCTCCAGTGACCTTTCGTGAAATCACCCTATATAATGTATTACGTTTATACCAAAGTCAATAGTTCTTTCGACCAGCCCCAGAGTTTCTAACTCAGTGTTGGAAGGTTTAAAGAATTATCCAGCGCTGTCAGAATAAAGAATTGATTTTAGCAGCAATGGTTTGAATCAAGTTTTCTTGAATGGGACTGACAAAAGAACTCAGTTTAACAACACGACACGTCATGCGACTGCACATGGCCGGGAGTTAATTAGACACAAGCCTGTGTAGCACCAGCTCTACCCAAGACCACAAATAATGCCAAAGGTGCGGATGGAGCCCAGTCGATCGCACAGATCAGGCTCCACGCCATCAACTCCATCTACATTTCACACCGCCTTGGGAAAGCAGACAATATCATTGTGGAATAATGAGACAAAAAATCCTGCAGTAACTCAGCGGGTCAGGCAACATCTGTGGAGAACGTTGGAAGAGGTGACAAGAGACAAATAGAAACATATAACATAGAAATTAGGTGCAGGAGTAGGCCATTCGGTCCTTCGAGCCTGCACCGCCATTCAATATATCATGGCTGATCATCCAACTCAGTATTCCCCGTACCTGCCTTCTCTCCATACCCCCTGATCCCCTTAGCCACAAGGGCCACATCTAACTCCCTCTTAAATATAGCCAATGAACTGGCCTCAACTACCCTCTGTGGCAGAGAGTTCCAGAGATTCACCACTCTCTGTGTGAAAAAAAAGTCTTCTCATCTCGGTTTTAAAGGATTTCCCCCTTATCCTTAAGCTGTGACCACTTGTCCTGGACTTCCCCAACATCGGGAACAATCTTCCTGCATCTAGTCTGTCCAACCCCTTAAGAATTTTGTAAGTTTCCATAAGATCCCCTCTCAATCTTCTAAATTCTAGAGAGTATAAACCAAGTCTATCCAGAACTCGAGGTAAAGGAACCGCTTGGAGGTAGTGATCATAATATGATTAGTTTTAATCTGCAATTTGAGAAGGAGAACGTTAAATCGGAAGTGTCAGTGATGCAGTTGAACAAAGGGAACTATGAAGGCATGAGAGGGGAGCTGGCCAAGGTAGACTGGAAAGGGATCCTAGCAGGAATGACGGTGGAACAGCAATGGCAGGAATTTCTGGGCATAATCCGGAAAACACAGGATCATTTCATTCCAAAAAGGAAGAAAGATTCTAAGGGGAGTATGGGGCAACCGTGGCTGACAAGAGAAGTTAGCGATAGAATAAAACTAAAAGAAATGATGTATAAAACAGCAAAGAGTTGCCGGAAGCCAGAGGATTGGGAAACTTTCATAGGACAACAGAAGGAAACAAAACGGGCAATACGGGCTGAAAAGATGAAGTACGAGGGGAAGCTGGCCAGGAATATAAAGAAGGACAGTAAAAGCTTCTTGAGATATGTTAAGGGAAAAAGAGTAGCAAAGTCAAATGTGGGTCCCTTGAAGGCAGACACGGGTGAAATTATTATGGGCAACAAGGAAATGGCAGAAATATTGAATAGGTACTTCGGATCTGTCTTCACTAAGGAAGACACAAACAATCTCCCAGATGTACTGGTGGACAGAGGATCTAAGGGGGTAGAGGAACTGAAAGAAATTTTCATTAGGCGATAAATAGTATTGGGTAGGCTAATGGGACTGAAGGATGATAAATCCCCCGGGCCTGATGGTCTGCATCCCAGGGTCCACAGGGAGGTGGCTCTAGAAATAGTGGATGCATTGGTGATCATCTTCCAATGTTCAATAGAATCAGGATCAATTCCTGGGGATTGGAGGATAGCTAATGTTATCCCACTTTTCAAGAAACGAGCGAGAGAGAAAACGGGGAATTACAGACACAGAGCAAACGGGGAATTAGGAGCAACACTAGCAAGTTTGCGGATGACACAAAGCTGTGTGGCAGTGTGAACTGTGAAGTGGATGTTAGGAGGTTGCAGGGTGACTTGGACAGATTGAGTGAGTGGGCAGATGCGTCTGAATGGGGTTGTTAGGTAAGGGGGAGGTGCAGCGAGACCTGGGTGTCCTTGTACACCGGTCACTGAAAGTTGGCTTACAGGTACAGCAGGCAGTGAAGAAAGCTAATGGAATGTTGGCCTTCATAACAAGAGGATTTCAGTGTAGGAGTAGAGAGGTTCTTCTGCAGTTGTATAGGGCTCTGGTGAATCCACAGCCGGAGTATTGTGTACAGTTTTAGTCTCCTAATTTGTGGAAGGACATCCTTGTGATTGAGGCAGTGCAGCGTAGGTTCACGAGATTGATCCCTAGGATGGCGGGACTGTCATATGAGGAAAGATTGAAAAGACGAGGCTTGTATTCACAGTTTAGAAGGATGAGGGGGATCTTATAGAAACATATAAAATTATAAAAGGACTGGACAAGCTAGATGCAGGAAAAATGTTCCTAATGTTGGGCGAGTCCAGAACCAGGGGACACAGTCTTAGAATAAGGGGGAGGTCATTTAAGACTGGGGTGCGAAAAACTACCCCCGGTCTCCCCCCTCTCCCCTCTCTCCCATCACCTCCCTCCCCCATCTCCCCCTCCCTCCCATCTCTCCCATCTCCTCCTCCCCCCCTCCTCCCCCCCCCATTCATCTCCTCCCCCCTCCTCCCCCCCTCATCTCCTCCCCCCTCCCCCTCTCCCTCCTCCCTCTCATCTCCCCTCTCTCCCCCATCCCTCCTCCCCCATCTCCCCCTCCCTCTCTCTCCCCCCCCCCTCCCCCCTTCTCCCTCCCCTCTCATCCTCATCCCCTCCCCTCTCATCCCCCATCTCCCCTCCCCCTCCCTCTCCCCCTCTCCCTCTCCTCCCCCTCCCCCTCTCCCTCTCCCTCCCCCCCCTCCCCCCCCCCCCCCCCCATTCCTCCTCCCTCCTCTCCCCTCCCCATCCCCCTCCCCCATCCCCCATCCCCCTCCCCCCCTCCCCCCCCCCTCCCCTCCCCCCCCCCCCATCCTCATTCCCCCCCCCCCCCTCATCCCCTCATCCTCCTCTCCCCCCCCATCTCTCCCCTCCCATCCCCCCCCTCCCCATTCATCTCCCTCCTCTCTCATCCCTCTCCCTTCCATCCCCTCTCTCTCCCCCCCCTCTCTCTCTCTCCCTCTCCCCATCTCACTCTCTCTCTCTCTATCGCTTTCTCCCTCCCTCTCTCTCTCCCAGTCTCTCCCACTCTCTCTTTCTCCCTCCCGCCCTCTCTCCCACTCCCTTTCTCCCCTCTCTCCCCCCCTCCCTCCTCCTCCCTCTCCATTCTCCCCCCTCCCTCCCCCCCTCCCTCTCTCATCTCCCCCCCTCCCTCCCTCTCCCTCCTCCCCCTCTCCCCTCTCCTCTTCATCCCTCCCCCTCCCCCCTCCCCTCCTTCCTCTCCTCCTCCCATCCCCCTTCCCCATCCCCCATCCTCCTCCCCTCATCATCTCCTCATCCTCTCTCCCCCTCTCCCCCCCCCATCATTCTCTCCCTCTCTCCCCCCCCCTCTCCTCTTCCCCCCTCCCCCCTCTCCCCCTCCCCCTCCTTCCCCTCTCTCTTCATCCTCTCCTCCCTCTCATCTCATCCCCTTCTCCCATCCCCCTTCCCCCTTCTCCCCATTTCCCCTCTCCTCTCCCCCTCCCTCATTCATTCCTCCTCCCCCATCCTCTCTCCCTCCCCTCCCCTCCCTCCCCCCTCTCTCTCCCCCCTCCCCCTCTCTCCTCCATCCCCTCTCCCCATCCCCCCCCTCCCCCTCTCCCCCCCTCCTCCTTTCCCTCCCCTCCCCCCCCTCCCCCCCTCCCCCATCCCCCCCATCCCATCCATCTCCTCCCTCTCCTCCCTCCCTCCTCCCCCTCCCCCTCATCCCCTCCTTCCCCCTCCTCTCTCCCTCCCTCCCCCATCCCCCCCTCTCCCCTCCATCCTCTCCCCCCCCCTTCTCCTCCCTCCCTCCTCCCCCCTCCCCCTCTCTCCCCCCCCCCCTCTCCTCCTCCCCTCCATTCCCCCTCTCCCCCCCCCCCTCCCCCCTCCCCCCTCTCCCCCTCCCCTTCCCCTCCCCCCCCCCTCCCCTCTCCCTCTCCTCTCCTCATCCCCCCTCTCCTCCCCCTCCTCCCCCTCTCCTCCTCCCCCCCTCCTCCTCCCCCTCCCTCCCCCCCCCCCCTCCCCATCCCCCCCCTCCCTCTCTCCCCCATCTCCCCCCCCCTTCCTCCCCTCTCCCCCTCCCTCCCCCCCCCCCTCCTCCCCCCCCGCCCCCCCCTCTCCCCTCCCCCCCCCTCCCTCCCCATCTCATCCCCTCTCCCCCTCCCCCCCCCCCCTCATCCTCTCCCCCCCCCTCCCCCTCCTTCCCCCCCCCCCCTCCTCCCCTCCTCCCCCCTCCCCCCCTCCCCCCCTCTCCTCTCCCCCATCCCTCCCCTCCCTCCCCTCCCCTTCCCCCCCCCCCCTTTTCACCCCCCCCCCTCTCCTCCCCCCCTCCCTCTCCCCCCCCCCCCCCCCCCCCCTCCCCCCTCCCCCCCTCCCCCCCTCCCTCCCCCCTCTCTCCCCCCATTCCCTCTCCTCTCCTCCCTCTCCTCTCCCCCTCCCCTTCCCTCCCCTCCTCCCCCCTTCCCTCTCCCCCTTCCTCCCCCTCCCCCCCTCCCCCCTCCCTCTCTCCTCCCCCCCCCCCCTCCTCCCTCTCCCCCCTCTCCCCCCCCCCTTCTCCCCCCCCCCTCCCCATCCCCCCCCTCTCCTCTCCCTCCTCCTCCCCCCCCTCCTTCCCCCTCCCTCCTCCATCTCTCCCCCTCTCCATTCATCCCCTCTTCCCCCTCCTTCCCCCCCCCCCCATCCCCCCCCTCCCCTCCCTCATTCCCCCCCCCTTTTCCTCTCCATCCCTCATCCCCTCCCCCCCCCCCCTTCCTCCCCCCCTCCCCTCCCTCCCATCCCCTCCTCCTCCCCCATCCTCCCCTCCTCCCCCCCCCCCCCTCCCCCCCCCCCCCCCTCCTCCCCCCCTCCGCTCCCCCCCCCCCCTCCCCCCCCCTCTCCCCCCTCCTCCTCCCTCCCTCTTCCCCTCCTCCCTCCATCCCCTCCCCTTCCTCCCTCCCCTCCTCTCCCTCCCCTCTCTCCCCTCCCCTCCCCTCTCCTCCCTCCCCTCCCCCCCCTCCCCTCCTTCTTCTCTCCCCCTCCCCCCCTCCTCCCCCCCCCCCCCCTCCCCCCCCTCCCCCCCTCCTCTCCCCTCCCCTCCCCCCCCCCCCCCCCTCCCCCCCCCCCCCCCCTCCCCCCCCCCCCTCCCCCCCCCCCCCCTCCCCCCTCCCCCTCTCCCCTCCCCCTCTCCCTTCCCCTCCTCCCCTCCCCTTCTCTCTTCCTCTCTCTCCTCCCTCCCCCCCCCTTCCTCCCCTCCCCCCTCTCCTCCCTCTCCCCCCCCCCCCCTTCCCCTCCACCCCACCCCCCCTCCCCCCCCCCCCCCCCCCCCTCTCCCCCCCCCCCCCCCCCCCCCCCCCTCCCCCCCCCCCCCCCCCCCCCTCCCCCCCCCCCCCCCCCCCTCCCCCCCCCCCCCCCCCCCTCCCCCCCCTCCCCCCCCCCCCTCCATCCCCATCCTCCCCCTCCCTCCTCCCTCCCCTCCCCCCCCCCCTCTCTCCATTCCCCCCCCCTCCCTCTCCCCCCTCCCCCCTCCATCTCCTCCTCTCCCCATCCCCTCCCTCCCCCTCCTCCCCCCCCCTCTCCCCTCCTCCCTCCTCCCCCTCCCCTCCTCTCCCATCTCCTCTCCCTCCTCCCTCCCCCCCCCATTCCCCCCCCTCCCCCCATCCTCCCTCCTCCCATTCTCCCCTTTCATCCATTCTCTCCCTCCCCCCCCCCCTTTCCCCCCCCCCCCCCCCTCCCTCCCTCCTCTCCTCCTTCCCTTTCCCCCTCCCTCCCCCTCCCCCCTCATCTCCTCTCCCCCCCCCATCCCCCTCTCTCCCCCTCCCCCCCCCTTCTCCTCCCCCTCTCTCCTCCGTCCCCCTCTAACACCCTGATCCCCCCCTCCCCTCCCTCCCCCCTCCCCTCCCCCCCTCCCCCCCCCCCCCCCCCCTCCTCCCTCTCCCTCTCCCCCTCTCCTCCCCTCTCCTCTCCTCTCCTCTCCCCCCTCCCCTCTCCCCCCCCCCCCATCCCCCCCTCCCCTCTCCTCCCCCCCCTCCTTCCTCCCCCCTCCTCTCTCCCATCCCCCCCTTCCCCTCCTCCCTCCTCCCCCTCCCCCTTCCCCCCCCTCATTCATTTCCTCCCCTCTCCCCATCCCTCCCCCCCCCCCCCTCTTTCTCCCTCTCCCCTCCCCCTCCTTCCCTTCTCTCCCACTCCCCCCCTCCTCCCCCCTCCCTCCCCCCCCCCATCTCATCCCTCTCTCACCCTTCTCCCCTCCCCCCCTCCCCCCTTCTCCCCCCCCCCCTCCCCCCCCCTCTCCATCCTTCCCCTCTCCCCCTCCCCCCATCTCCCTCTCCCCTCATCCCCTCCTCTCTCCCCTCCCCCCCCCCCCCCTCATCCCCCCCCTCATTCTCCTCTTCCCCCCCCCTCCCCATCTCTCTCCATCCTCATTCATCCCCCCCCTCCCCTCCCCCTCTCCCCCTCTCCCCTCTCCTCCCCAGTAGTGTTCCCAACAACCATGCTTCCCCCCCCCCCCCCCCACCCCTTCCCACCTGCTTTCTCCCCCCCCATCTGTTTCCCTCCATGCATTCCCGCGTCCCTCTTCCCCCCCTCCCCCCCCCCCCCCCCTCCTCCCCCACTACCCCCCTCCCCTCCCCTCCCCCCCCCCCCCCCCCCCTCCCCTCCCCCCCCCTCCCTCCCCTCCCCCCTCTCCTCCCTCCCCCCTCATCTCCCCTCTCCCCTCTCTCCCCCCCTCCCCTCTTCCCATCCTTCCCCTCTCTCCCCCCCCCCCCCCTTCTCTCCTCCTCCCCCTCCTCCCTTCCCTCCCCTCCTTCATCCCTCTCCCCCATTCCCCCCTCCCCCCTCCTCCTCCCCCCCCCCCCCCCCCCCCCCTCTCCCCCCCTCCCCTTCTCTCTTCTCCTCCCCCCCTCTCCCCATCTCCCCTCCCTTCCCCCCCCTCCTCCCCTCCCCATCCCCTCCTCCCATCCCCTCCCCCCTCCCCCCCTTCCCCCCCCCCTCCCATCCCCTCTCTCCCTCCCCCTCCCCCCCTCTCCTCCTCCCTCCCCTCCTTCTCCCCCCTCTCCCCCCTCCCTCTCCATTCCTCCTCTCTCTCCCCCCTCCCCCCCCCTCCCCCTCTCCCCCCCTCCCATCATCCCCTCTCCCATCCCCTCCCCCCTCCCCTCCCCCTCTCCTCCCCCATCTCCCCCCTCCTCCCCCTCCATCCCCCCCTCCCCCTCTCCTCCCTCCTTCCCCCTCCATTCTCCCTCCCATTCCCCTCCCCCATCCCCCCCCTCTCCCTCCTCTCCCCCCCCTCCTCTCTCCCCCCTCCCCATCTCCCTCCCTCTCCTCCTCCCTCTCTCTCCTCCCCTCCCCCTCAATCCCCTCCTCCCCCTCCCCTCCTCCCCCTCTCCTCTCCCCCCTCCCCCTCATCCCCCCCCCCCCCCCCCCCTCCCCCCCCTCTCCCCCTCCCTCTCTCCCCCTCCCCCTTTTTCTCCCCCCCTCCGGCCCCCCCCCCCCCCTATCTTTCTCCCTTTCCCCACCCCCCCCCCCCCTCCCCCTCCCTCCCCCCTCTCCCCCCCCCCCCCCCCCCCCCCCTCCCCTCTCCTCCCTCCCCCCCTCATCCCCTCCCCCCCTCCCCCTCCTCCCCTCCCCCCCTCTCCCTTCCCCCCCTCTCCTCCCCCCCCCCCATCCCCCATCCTCCCATCCCTCCTCTCTCCCTCATCCCCCTCCTCCATCCTCTCCCCTCCTCTCCCCCCTCTCTTCTCCCCCTCCCCTCCCCCCCCCATCCTCCCCCCCCCCCCTCTTCTCTCATCCCCCCTCCCCTTCATCCCTCTCCCCTCCCTCATTCTCCCCCCTCTCCCCTCCTCCCCATCCCCCATCTCCCCTCTCCCCTCCCCTCTTCCCTCCCTCTCCATTTCTCCCCCCTCCTCCTCCCTCCCCCCCTCCCCCTTCCTCCTCCTCTCCCCATCTCCCCATCCCCCCTTCATCCCTCCCTCTCCTCCCATCTCCATCCCCATCCTCCCCCCTCCCTCCCCATCCTCCCTCTCCCTCTCCTCTCCCTCTCCCCCCCCTCTCCCTCATCTCCCTCCCCTCCCCATCTCCCCCCTCTCCCCCCTCTCCCTCTCTCCCTCCCCCCCCTCTCTCCCCCTCTCTCTCCTCCCTCCCCCCATCCCCCCCCCCCCCATCCCCTCTCCCCCCTCCCCCCCCCTCCCCTCCCATCTCCTCTCCCCATCCCCATTCTCCTCCTCTCCCCCATCTCCCCTTCCTCCCTCCTCCCCCATTCCATCCCCCCCTCCCCCCCCTCCTCTCCCCATTCCCCCTCTCTCCTTCTCCCCCCTCCTCCCCCCCCTCTCCCCATCCCCCTCCCTCTCCTCCCCCCTCCCTCCTCCCCTCCCCCCCCTTCTCCTCTCCCCCCTCTCTCCTCCCCTCATCCTCCTCTTCCCTTCCTCCCCTCTCTTCCTCCTCTCCTCTCCTCTCCTCTCCCCTCCCCCTCCCCCCTCTCCCCTCTCCCTCTTCATCCCCATCCCCATTCTCCCTCCCTCCCCCATCCTCTTCTCCCTCCCCCCCCCCCCTCCCCCTCCCCTCTCCCCCCCTCCCCCATCCTCTCCCTCCCCCTCCCCATCTCCCCTCCCCTCTCTCCCTCTCTCCCCATCTCTCTCCCATCTCCCCTCTCCCTCTCCCCCCCCCTCCCCCCCTCTCCCCCCCCTCCTCCCCTCCCCCCCCCCTCCCCCCCCTCCCCTCCCCTCGCCTCTCCTCTCCTCTCCCCTCCTCTCCTCTCCCCCCCCCCTCCTCCCCATCTCATCCCATTCCCCCCCCCCCTCCTCCCTCCTCTTCTCTCCTCCCCTCCTCCCTCCCCCTCCTCTCATCTCCCTCCTCCCCCCTCCTCCCCCCCCCCTCTCCCCTTCCCTCCCTCCCCCCTCATTCTCTCCTCCCCCCCCCCCTCCCCTCCCCATTCCCCTCCTCCCTCCCCTCCCTCTCTCCCCCCTCCTCTCTCTCTCTCCCCCTCTCCTCCCCTCTCTCCTCCTCACCCTCTCCCTACCCTCTCTTTCCCCTCCCCTCCCCTCTTCCCCCTTTCCCCCCTCCCCCCCCTCCCCCCCCCCCTCTCCCCCCCTCCCCCTCTCCCTCCCCTCCCTCTCTCTCTCCCCCCCCCCTCTCCCCTCTCCCCCCCCCCTCCCCCCCCCTCCCCCCCTCCCCTCCCCCCTCCCCCCCCCCCCCTCCATCCCCCCTCCCATCCTCCCCCATCTCCCCCCCCCTCCCCCTCCCTCTCATCCTCCCCCCCCTCCCCTTCTCCCCCTCCCCTCTCCCTCTTCTCCCCTCCCTCCCCCTCCCCCCTTCCTCCCCTCTCCATTCCCTCCCCTCCTCCCTCTCTCCCCCATCCCCCCCCCCCTCCTCATCCTCTCCCATCCCCCCCCCTCCCCCCCTCTCTCCTCCCCCCCTCCCCCCCTCTCTCTCCTATCTCCCCCCCCTCCTCTCCTCCCCATCCCCCTCTTCATCCCTCTTCCCCCTTCTCCCCCATCTCCCCATCTCCCCCCCCCCCCCCTCATCCCCCATCCTCCATCCTCCCTCCCCCCCTTCCCCCCTCCCCCCCCCCCCTCCCCCCATCCTCCTCCCCCTCCCCATCATCCCCTCCTCTCCTCCTCCCCCCCCCCCCTCTCTCTCCCTCATCCCCTCCCCCTCCCCATCCCCTCCTCTCCCCTCTCCCCCTCCATCCTATCATCATATATACCCTGTATGGGGGCACTATCATCATATATACCCTGTATGGGGCACTATCATCATATATACCCTGTATGGGGCACTATCATCATATACCCCCTGTATGGGGCACTATCATCATATATACCCTGTATGGGGCACTATCATCATATATACCCTGTATGGGGCACTATCATCATATACCCCCTGTATGGGGCGCTATCATCATATACCCCCCGTATGGGGCACTATCATCATATATACCCTGTATGGGGCACTATCATCATATACCCCCTGTATGGGGCACTATCATCATATACCCTGTATGGGGCACTATCATCATATACCCCTGTATGGGGCACTATCATCACCATATACCCTGTATGGGGCACTATCACCATATACCCCCTGTATGGGGCACTATCATCATATACCCCCTGTATGGGGCACTATCATCATATACCCTGTATGGGGCACTATCATCATATACCCCCTGTATGGGGCACTATCATCATATACCCCCTGTATGGGGCACTATCATCATATCACCCTGGATGGGTCACTATCATATACCCTGTATGGGGCACTATCATCATATACACCCTGTATGGGGCACTATCATCATATATACCCCCTGTATGGGGCACTATCATCATATATACCCTGTATGGGGCACTATCATCATCATATACCCACAGTATGGGGCACTATCATCACACACTGTATGGGTCACGATCATCACACCCTGAATGGGGCACTATCATCATATACCCCCTGTATGGGGCACTAGCATCATGTATGGGGCACTATCATCCCCCTGTATGGGGCACTATCATCATATATACCCTGTATGGGGCACTATCATCATATATACCCTGTATGGGGCACTATCATCATATACCCCCTGTATGGGGCACTATCATCATATATACCCTGTATGGGGCACTATCATCATATACCCCCTGTATGGGGCACTATCATATACACCCTGTATGGGGCACTATCATCATATACCCCCTGTATGGGGCACTATCATCATATACACCCTGTATGGGGCACTATCATCATATACCCCCTGTATGGGGCACTATCATCATCATTATCATATACCCCCTGTATGGGGCACTATCATCATATACCCTGTATGGGGCACTATCATCATATACCCTGTATGGGGCACTATCATCATATACACCCTGTATGGGGCACTATCATCACCATAGATCCCCTGTATTGGGCACTCTCATCATATACCCCCTTTATGGGGCACTATCATCATATACCCTGTATGGGGCACTATCATCATATACACCCTGTATGGGGCACTCTCATCATATACCCCCTGTATGGGGCACTATCATCATATACACCCTGTATGGGGCACTATCATCATATACACCCTGTATGGGGCACTATCATCATCATATACCCCCTGTATGGGGCACTATCATCATATACCCCCTGTATGGGGCACTATCATCATCATATACCCTGTATGGGGCACTATCACCATATACACCCTGTATGGGGCACTATCATCATATACCCCCTGTATGGGGCACTATACCCCCTGTATGGGGCACTATCATCATATACCCCCTGTATGGGGCACTATCATCATACACCCTGTATGGGGCACTATCATCATATATACCCTGTATGGGGCACTATCATCATCATATCCCCTGTATGGGGCACTATCATCATCATATCTACCCTGTGTATGGGGCACTATCACCATACCCCCTGTATGGGGCACTATCATCATATACCCTGTATGGGGGCACTATCATCATCATATACCCTGTATGGGGCACTATCATCATATACACCCTGTATGGGGCACTATCATCATATACCCCCTGTATGGGGCACTATCATCACATATACCCTGTATGGGGCACTATCATCATATACACCCTGTATGGGGCACTATCATCATATACCCCCTGTATGGGGCACTATCATCATATACCCCCTGTATGGGGCACTATCATCATATATACCCCCTGTATGGGGCACTATCATCATATACCCTGTATGGGGCACTATCATCATATACCCCCTGTATGGGGCACTATCATCATATACCCCCTGTAGGGGGCACTCGTATCATCATATACCCCTGTATGGGGCACTATCATCATATACCCTGTATGGGGCACTATCATCATATACCCCCTGTATGAGGCACTATCATCATCATATACCCCCTGTATGGGGCACTATCATCATATATACCCTGTATGGGGCACTATCATCATATACCCCCTGTATGGGGCACTATCATCATATACACCCTGTATGGGGCACTATCATCATATACACCCTGTATGGGGCACTATCATCATGGGGCATACCCCCTGTATAGGGGGCATCATATATACCCTGTATGGGGCACTATCATCATATACCCCCTGTATGGGGCACTATCATCATATACCCCCTGTATGGGGCACTATCATCATATACACCCTGTATGGGGCACTATCATCATATACACCCTGTATGGGGCACTATCATCATATATACCCTGTATGGGGCACTATCATCATATATACCCTGTATGGGGCACTATCATCATATATACCCTGTATGGGGCACTATCATATACACCCTGTATGGGGCACTATCATCATATACACCCTGTATATGGGCACTACCCTGTATGGGGCACATCATCATATACCCTGTATGGGGCACTATCACCTGTATACACCCTGTATGGGGCACTATCATCATATACCCCCTGTATGGGGCACTATCATCATATACCCTGTATGGGGCACTATCATCATCATACCCTGTATGGGGCACTATCACCATATACCCTGTATGGGGCACTATCATCATATACACCCTGTATGGGGCACTATCATCATATACACCCTGTATGGGGCACTATCATCATATACACCCTGTATGGGGCACTATACACCCTGTATGGGGCACTATCATCATATATACCCTGTATGGGGCACTATCATCATATACACCCTGTATGGGGCACTATCATCATATACACCCTGTATGGGGCACTATCATCATATACACCCTGTATGGGGCACTATCATCATATACACCCTGTATGGGGCACTATCATCATATACACCCTGTATGGGGCACTATATCATCATATATACCCTGTATGGGGCACTATCATCATCATATACCCTGTATGGGGCACTATCATCACCATATACCCTGTATGGGGCACTATCATCACCATATACCCTGTATCATCACCATATACCCTGTATGGGGCACTATCATCACCATATACCCTGTATGGGGCACTATCATCACCATATACCCTGTATGGGGCACTATCATCATCATATACCCTGTATGGGGCACTATCATCACCATATACCCTGTATGGGGCACTATCATCACCATATACCCTGTGTGGGGCACTATCATCACCATATACCCTGTATGGGGCACTATCATCACCATATACCCGCCTGTATGGGACAACACCTGCGGGTGGTAACACAGGGAGATTGTGAGGGAGAGGGTTAACTGGGGGAAGGCATGGGGCAAAGGGCATGGGTTAAAGGACGGGGTTAAAGAGCATGGGGCAAAGGGCATGGGGCAAAGGACAGGGTAAAGTGCATGGGGCAAATGTTGGGGGAGGTGACGGTGAGGCGGGGACAGGCACTACCTGCTGCCTTGCCCTGGTCCCCCTGCCCTCAAGGCTGAGGTGACGTTCTGCTCTGGAACTGCATCTCGCTTGTATTCCCAGGGACAGGTTCTGTTCAAGTCACCCGCACAAGTTGATGAGCTGACCAGGGAGTTGAGGAGGGAACGGTCTCTGCAGAAAGAGACCTTCATAACTAGAGGGGTTAAGCAGAGGACCAAAGAGGTCCTTCTGCAGTTGTACAGGGCCCTAGTGAGACCACACCTGGAGTATTGTGTGCAGTTTTGGTCTCAAATTTGAGGAAGGACATTCTTACTATTGAGGGAGTGCAGCGTAGGTGTACAAGGTTCATTCCCGGGATGGCGGGGCTGTCATATCATGAAAGAATGGAGCGGCTGAGGTTGTATACTCTGGAGTTTAGAAGGATGAGATGGGATCTTATTGAAATATATAAGATTATTAAGGGTTTGGACACGCTAGAGGCATGTTGGGGGAGTCCAGAAGGCAGTGTAGTTCAGTGCACTGGATGCTTTCAAGAGAAAATTAGATAGAGCTCTTTAAGATAGTGGAATCAGGGGATATGGGGAGAAGGCAGGAACGGGGTACAGATTGTGGATGATCAGCCATGATCACAGTAAATGGTGGTGCTGGCTCGGGGCCAAATGGCCTCCTCCTGCATCTATTGTCTATTGTCTATTAAAATGGGTGGAGATGGGAAGATGTGGCTAGTTGTCAGATCCCGTTGGAGGTGGCGAACATGTTAGAGGATCCAACTACATTTTATCTCTGGTACACAAAAAAGCTGGAGAAACTCAGCGGGTGCAGCAGCATCTATGGAGCGAAGGAAATAGGCAACGTTTCGGGCCGAAACCCTTCTTCAGACCCTTTTTCGCTCCATAGATGCTGCTGCACCCGCTGAGTTTCTCCAGCTTTTTTGTGTACCTTCGATTCTCCAGCATCTGCAGTTCCTTCTTATACATTTTATCTCTGTTTGCTTCTCCCAGTTATCATTGATCTATGCTACATCTTTATTGATCTCCATTCCCTTTGACCTGTTTTCACATGTTTAAGCTTTTCTATGTATCTTCCACCTCCCTGATGTCAGTCTAAAGAAGGATCGAACCAAAACATGACCCATTCCTTCTCTCCTGAGATGCTGCCTGTTCCGCTGAGTTACTCCGGCTTTTTGCGTCTATGGTTTAAACCAGCCTCTGCAGTTCCTTCATACTCTATAGAAGGGAGGTTGGTTTGTGTAATTATCTGGGCTGCGTCCATAATTCGCTGCAATTTCTTGTGTGTGCAGTACTGTCACGGTGTGTGTGTGTGAGCTGTCACTGTGTGTGTGAGTGGGTGCATGTGTCTGAGTGTGTGTCAGCTGTCACTGTGTCTGTGTGGGTGCTGTGTGTGAGTGTGTGTGTTAACGTTCGTTGTGTGTGTGAGCTGTCACTGGGTGTGAGCA